>NC_056745.1:1023207866-1023315366 GCF_019279795.1 Protopterus annectens | reverse complement strand
ATACAAATATTTCAAGCACGGGCATTAATGCCCTTCTAGCTTGCTAATATACCAAAATACTTGTTCCCATAATAAGTGTCCAGGCTGTTCTTAAAAATATCTAAACTAGTACTTGCTTTAATGGAATTTGGTAGTCTTCTCCAAGCATCAGCTACTCTGTCAGAGAACCAGTTAGTACACTTCTCATTCCTATTGAGTCTTCTACATAGGTTATCTGATGATTCTCTAGTACCTTTTGATAACCCCAAGCATTCCCAGAGGTAGCTGTCTCTAAATGCCGTATATACCTGAATAAGATCTCCTCTTAGATATCTATAAGAGACACTGTACAAGTTCAGATATTTTAGTCTTTCGTAATAACTTCAATTTTCACATCCATGGATGCCCTTGGTATATTTCCACTGTATTCTTTCTAGTTTACTCATACTTGTTTTCTTATAGGGTTTCCATATTGTTATTCCATTCTCAAGTTTGGGTCTAATATAACTAACAATGACTTCATTAATTTTGATTTCCTAGACGTTATAAATCTTTTTATACAACCTATAGTTCTATAACTATAATTAACCAATTGATTGACATGAATAGAAAAGCTCATAGCTGAGTCTACCCCATGTACCCAGGTCCTTAAATGAGTCTACAGTTTCAATCACTGTGTGTTCTATTAAATAGTCACCTTTCAATTTATGTCTCCCAAATCTCATACACTTAGTTTTTGATGTATTTATCAGCCTATTATTCTCCTGTACCCAAACGGTCAATTTAGTCAAGTTATTTTTCAGACATGTCTTATATGTAACACATGTAATCAGTTTACCCAATTTCAGGTCATCTGCATATAGACTGCAGAACAACTCGGATGAAAAAGTTAAGTCAGAATTATACAATCTAAACAAGTAAGGGCTTGAGATAGAGCCCTATGGGACACCCTGACCATAACCAAGGATTTCACCTGTCCAGTTGCTGTATGATTCTTGTCATGTCCTATTTCTAAGCCATGCAGCTATCCATCTTATCAAGAGTACATCGATACCCAGTTGTACTAATTTATTGATAAGTGTTTTGTGTAATGCTGAAGTTAACTCTATATAAATAACATCACAGCACACTTTTTCATTCATACTTGTTATTGTATTGTTATAGAACATCATGTTACAGATGGAAATAAATCTGTTTTCAACATATGCATGGTGATATATGGTTTCAAGTCCCAACCTATCTATTTCTGACAATAACTTATCCAATATCACCTTCTCCATTATTTTTCCACAACATGAAAGTAGACTTAAGGGTCTATATGACTCTGGGTTTGTCCTACTCCCCTTTCCCTTAAAGACAGGCTTAATAAGCACGTCTCCAATCTTGAGGAAGCTCTCCCCATATTTATATGATCTAGTGAATAATAGATATAATGGTACTGTAAGTTCTTGCTGAAGTGTTTTCAGGTCATTGTTACTAATTCCATCTCCTCCCTGTGTTTTGTTTGGATCCAGTTTGCGCAGTTCTTTTTCAATATAATCTAATTTGATTCCAGTATCTGGAGTTAACTGGATGTCACTCATTCAACTTATCACCCCTTTTGTGGAGCCAAACTGTTTTGCATAATATTTTGTAAATATATCTATAATGTGTTGTCTAAGAATAAATTTTAGAATCTGTACATAGTTTATCAATCGATGTGTCTTTATACCTTCCACATATTATGTATCTATAAAAAAGGTCTCCTATTATGCTCAATATCTTTATATAAATTTTCTTCAAATTTTTCTTGATCTTGTCTCGCACTATGGTTAATATGTTTGTCCAACTTGTTTATTTCAGTTTTCAAAGTTCTAGTTCAATATCTCTTCCATTTCTTATATTTTTTGTCTCTTACTGTAATAAGATATCTTGTTCTTATGGAAATATATCCCCCTGATGTTGTATGCCTAGATCCTGATGTTAAACATTTTTTGATTTCTTGCACTCAAGCAATTTCTCTTTCAAAACTTTCCACATTCCATCTGCAGTTTTTCCGCTGAACACATCACTCCAGTTAGTTTTACACAGTTGCTGATTTGCTTCCGTATAATTTGCATTTAACATTCATAGCTATCTTTAATCCCTATCATAACACCTCCACTTGATATTGTTTAGAATGTATGTTACAGTAAAAACATGTATACCCTGACAGAACTGGTTTCCAGTCATTGTTCTTTAACTATGTTTCACAAACAATAACAACATCAATCTTGTGCAAATTTTCCAATTAAAAAAACTTTATTTTTAATGCTCCTAGCATTAACAACCATCAGAGATGCATCAAATGTTGCTATCTCTGAACTGTTAAATATTTGACCTGGCAAAAATCCCGCCTTGTGTTTGTCAAATACTGCAAAATATCTGCTGCAAAAATTCTCTTACCTGATCTTGACAAATGCACACTATCCTGTCTGAACACATGTGCCCAAAACTAGGCTTGGATGATCTACACATTTCCATTTTTTAAAACAGGACATTTTTTTCCATGTAGGTGTTTACCCAAAAAATATTTTCATTCACAGTGACCTGACTATCTTTTCTATAATTGATTTGTGAAAAATATGTTCTAACACCAGTACAAGCTATACTATCTAAGAGGGCTTTCAGTTCTCTACTAAGTACGCATGGTTTTAAATTTACTGTGATTGAATTTGTATATAAGAATATTAGGCTAGGTGATCATAGAAACCACACTGAACAAAGAGAGACAAGGTGGATCATGAGGCTACAAACAGATAGACTATCTGGTTTGAATGACAGAGTGTCTATGAAACCATTCTTGATAGCAAGAGACAACAAGCATTAACATTTTTTATT
This sequence comes from Protopterus annectens, assembly GCF_019279795.1. Lineage (NCBI taxonomy): Eukaryota > Metazoa > Chordata > Ceratodontiformes > Protopteridae > Protopterus > Protopterus annectens. Next base: position 1,023,312,528 of record NC_056745.1, on the reverse strand, counting down.
AGCTATTAGTCTAGCATTTTTCAGGATGGCTCACGAATCTATTAATAAACAACATATATATTTGAGATATTTTATATTTTTATAGTATACATTTATACATAAGCACATTTTTTTTTAAATAGTGGAACATATAGTTTGAGATTTTTTTAAGCTGCATGAGGTTGAAGTATCTATTATAAATTAAATATTTGTTTTTAATATAAAGAATCACAGAGGTTTTGTACATGAATTTCAGCCAGCAATTTTTTAGTTAATTTTTTAATCAATTAAGCTGATGTCATCAAGTAAGGAACAATAATGATTGATTGATGATGTAACAGCAAAGGTATTTAAATGTAGAAATAGATTAGCTTTTTTAACAGTCTAATGAAGCATTCAAGAGAATGTGAAAGCGCATACTGGATGTTTTATTGTTTTTGTTCTTTAGTTTATTGTGCTTAATAAAAGGTCAAGCTTCTTATTGTCGTGTTGTGCCTCAAGAAAAGGTTATTTGGATTTTGAAAATACATTTTGCTCGAGGCACTTTACCCTTTGTGGTTGATTCATTTTGCTTAGTTCCCTACTAACAGTCAGAGAATCCTTGCGAGTGACATCATTTGTACCAACATGAAGAAAAACAGATCCATATTTCCTTACATTAAGGCATGCCAAGGCTTGTCTCACATCTTCTATTTTTGCTCCTGACAAGCATAACACTATTTGATGTTCATTATCATCTCTGCAAATATAAGTATCAGTTTTTCTAATAACTGAATCTCCAATTACAATAATATTTTTGTTGGCCAGCTCTGAAGAATCTTCAGCTTCTAATACAGTAATATCTGCTCTATCAATTGTTACAAAGGATAGATCTTCATCACCATTAGTCTTATTGATCCCACTGTTTTCACTGTGTATTAAATTCTCATCCAGTTAGTCTTATAAATCCATAGCTTGAGCCATATAGTCAACATCTGTCTTTCTCTTCTTTTTTCTTACAATAAATGTTCTTCAATCCCTCCATGTTCTTACATATACATACGTATATGGTCGAGTTACGCTTGTGGGTTATAATTTTATGCATTCTACGGTCTATACGAATGCATGAATTCCCGTATACATGTATGAATATATATGAACTAAAAGAATCAGTATTTTATTAAAAGGAAATATATAAGGGTTTTTATGAATGGAATGAATTGTTTATTAGTATGAATTGATTTACATAAAACACTGGTATGGTGAAATATGTGTTAAACAGCAAGGTTTATAGCAACAAAATTTAGCAAAGTCAGCCCCATTCATTTGTATGTATAGGTATATGTACCTTTATTTTCATTGATTCTGTGCTACCAATTACTAATTACTTGGTATTCTATTAGTTCATCAATTTGAACTGTGGGTAGTATTTAAGGAGTAAATTAATCAAATTGATTGATTCTGAAGAGGTCTCCAGTGGGAGACGAAAGCGCTAAATCGCATTGTTGATCCTATCTTATTTTATTTTATTTTATTTATTATCAAGTTACATGGTTTTTATTTAGTTATTCTTTTGGTGTACATCAGACTATGCTTAATAAAAGTTATTTTTGGATTATTATCGGTGGAAGCATTTTCGTATGAACAGTACAGACTTTGGAGGAGTTATTGGAGATGCTGTGATATTGGGGAAGGCGGCCTTTATTGCAACCATGTCCACTTTTTTGGTTCTTAGTGTTTGTGTCGAGTGCTTGTGCTATTTATCAGAATGTACAAATCCTACATAGCATAACACTTGACATTGTTTCTTGTCAGGAAAAGACTACAGAAAAGTTAAACTGTTTTTTTATGTTGCTTAATATTTTTATGCATATTTAGTCAGTAGTAAATGACTCATCTTTTCATGGTAAATGCCAAAATTACATCATAATTCTTTCTTTAATCAAAACTATTTTGTTCAAATCAATAAACAAGCTAACATATAATACAGAAATCAACGGAGGATCAAGATCAAAGTATGTCCATAAAACATGGTCTAATTTAACCTCACAATTATACCCTAATGTCCCATCATCATGGAAGTCATGTTTCCTAAAATGTTTATTGTCTCACATTTTTTTTATGTTTTCATTGTCTGTTCCATGTCTCCACTATTCCATAACAAAAAGATTCCATGCTGTTTGTACACTTTCTGAAACTTCCTAAAAGTCTGAGATTTGCTTGAGTACTAGAACATTTTAATCCTATGCTTTCAAAAAGAAAAGAGTCCCTAAATTATGTACTATCCATTATTATCACCCTTCTACAATATAAAACATATATGTTTAAGAATTTTAGTATTCCCCTGTAATGTAATGTGTATAAAATGATAATTTTCTTACTAAAGTTACACTGCAGTTTTTTTTTTTTAGTTCTCCATTACTAATCTTAGTTTTAGGGTACTAAAACATGTGAACACATTCAAGTTTATTTTTCACAATGCTTGTATATATTGCAATTAATAATTTTCTTTTTTTTCAACGTAATGAATCTAGTTATAATACCACCATCTTGGAACTCCTGTTCCTTAATAATTGGATATGTTAGACAAAAGTAAGATTTTAATCAAACAATATCCCAAACATGTTAAAGTGAGCTACTATAAATAATCACTACTCATTTGATATTGTGATTATTTAACTCCAAAACATCTAAAACCTTGGGATTTTGCAGAAGAAACCAGTAACACTCCTCCCAGTATTACAAAATGATAAAAAAATTCTTTGCAGGGGGTTAAAATCACCTGTACCTTTCCATGGGGACAAGCCCCACACTCCTGACTATACACACACAAAAACACACACACATGTTTTTATACAGATGTTTGTGATGCCTGAAAGGGTATTTGAAGAAATGTGGAGCAGGTGTATGCTTTAGTGTAGTGTGGTAATATTGCAAAATATAGAATCCAGTTTTGCTGGAGTAGTATTTTTTGAGTGTTGTAGTTGTAGTGAGAAAAAAGTTGGATTATAGAATGTGAGAGGTTGTTTTGGAGTCTAAATCTGAAAGTTTTGGACATACTAAACATTACTGGTTTCTTCTGCAAAATCCCAAGGTTTTAGATGTTTTGGAGTTAAATAATCACAATATCAAATGAGTAGTGATTATTTATAGTAGCTCACTTTAACATGTTTGGGATATTGTTTGATTAAAATCTTACTTTTGTCTAACATATCCATTAGGTGGGAGTGTGTGTACAAGTCTTTGTGGGTTAGGGTGAGAAAAATAACTAAGGAAGGGAACAGATTTAGTGTTATGTGTTTGTGTTGCTTGTGGTATGTGTGTATCAGTAGAAGGAAAGTGTGTGTTTGTGATGTTAATACCAGAATTTGCCATTATACCAGATGCTTTGGCATTAGGGAGTGGGACTGCATCTGCAAGAGTTTGCAGGTTAGGGAGATAGTAAGAGCTAGGGCTGATGATAGGTTCAGTGCTGTACATATTTTGTTTTGTATGTGGTGTATTTCTGATTTCATATGTAACAGTAGTGTTACAGAAAGGGTTTTTGTAGGGTTGGAACTAGGGTCAGGGGCATGGTTAGTGTTAGTACACATTAGTAAGGTGGTATGGGGTATTCTGAGGTCACACAAAAGGAAGAAGAGGGAGAAAGTGATGTAAATGCAACACTCACCTTCTCAGTTTTCTCTGAATCTAACAGTGATTGCAAGAAGATATTGGCCTTTCAATGCTGATGTTCTAAACGTTCAAAGTGTTTCTCAAGTGAATTCAGGCTTTCCTTTTTAAAGGTTGAAATTTTTTGTAGATGACGTTCATAAAAGTTATATTTGTTGTAGACTTTAGGTGTACCTAAGGATAGGAATTTGGTTTTATTCCCATGTATTACCAAATCAATTGTCATGGCCCAGGGAACTTAAATCATTAAGAATTTTTGAATGGAAGTATTGAGTTCTCTATTTTAACATTATATAAATACATAGGTCAAAAATTAAGTGAATGAGGTATAACTCAATTGTTTAGGACTGGAATGGAGGCCTGATAGACACCCTGAGAGACGGGAAATAATTCTGAATAAGTCAAGTGATGTTAAAGACATGCAGGTAGGTGCATGCGTGAATGGGTGTGCCTTCTTTGAAGGTTGGGCGTCGGGCTGGCAACTCAGTACCGCAAAAATCTACTGCCAATCATTAGCGGACGAGAGTTCTGCTGTGGCGACCCCTAACCAGGAAAAGCCAAAAGGAAGAAAGAAAGAAAGAAGAAATCATTATTCTCAACAAACCAGTCTATTTAACATGCAGTTTTGAATCCAAGGGAGGAACTGTGCCCTGAAGAATAAAATAACTTTTTCAAAAATTAAAGTTGGATTTATAGTCAATGGATTGTGAAAAATCAGTATATATGGCATCAACTTGAAAATTACGCAACATCGGTGTAAAATAACAGCTAATAGCAAAGAATTTTAATTTTTATGGCTTGATGATGAGGGCTGTCTCTATCATCAAGGCTGGCAAGATCCAGTTACATTCAGAACAGCCATACATTTGGAATTTGTGATGTATCAACATTCTGAATTTTGCTTCTATTTCAGAATGTTTAGCCAAAGATTTTTTGATTACTGTTACTAGTTGCTTAGCTAACTTCATCAGAAATGCCATGCAACTAGTAAACAAATATCAGTGTACATGTGGGCACAATGACAGCTCCTGTACTGCTGTCAGTTATGGTTCCATTACGTCACCTATTAAAAAGCTTCTCTAAAAAAACTACAGCATTTATCAGAGCACCTCCTTAAGAAATACTCCTCTACAATACAACTCAGGGACATAAAAAGGAAAGACTATCTTCATCCTAAATCAGATTAATGGGAAAATAAGATGGATTAAAAAAACACTGAAGTATCATTGATTCAGACTATAGTCTTCTCTCCTAACCATAATACCAACCAGCTCCCTGCAGCCTCCCATTGGATGACCCATTCATTGGCTTCTTGTGCACTGTTGCTTCAGTTTCTATTAATTACTTTCTCAGTTATTTGTATGAGACAAAAAAACAGTGTAGACATTTCCAAGTTAAATTTTTCCAAAAAGGTGATAACATTGTTTTGTTACAGATACTAGAATAAGAGTCCGGGCTATATCTGAACATTATATTAATTAGTTTAAATTATATATTTCCAGGAACATTATGGTATGGAAAATTTTAGAATCATTTGAATACAATTTTATAACGTTTTGATAAAAAAAGATTTACATAGCCCTTAAATAATACTGGCATTAAATATTTTAGTGGTCTAGGATAGTATTTTAAATCAGTGTTGGTCACAATGTGGATTTTAAAACAGATATATTATCTAATACTTTGTAAAGATTGCCAGTCTCTGTGTATTACATGTTCAGCTGATAATAGGGTAGTTCCCTTTACACAAATAAATGAGAATATAAATTCTCTCATCTTACATTCTTCCATTGAAAGTCAGTATGCCTTTTAAGTCTTACTGTAAAATAAATTTTGAGAAAGTGTTATTTTTAAACTAAGAAAACTATAAAATTCTTAACATATTTAATACTGAATTATCATATCAAAATTTTGTCAGTAAGGAAATCAAATATTGCAGAGTAGTGCAGTGGTGCAGCAGTTAACATTGTCACTTCACAGCAAGAGGTTCTCTGGTTTGATTCTTGGGTGGGGTGCCTTCTGTACGGAGTCTGCATGTCCTCCCTGCATTCACATGGGTTTCTTCTGAGTACTTCAGTTTCCTTCCACATTCGAAGACATGCATCTGGAGCTTTTTCTCTGGGTATCTGCTGAAAATAAGCTCTTTCCTAATCGAACTTTCTCAGTCAACAAATGTTAAATAAATAAAAATTGCTCACAACATATATTATATTTTTAGCTAAATATAAAGACTGATTCTGAATTTTGAGTTTGTCACTCTATACATTCCATGCACCCTTTTTCCATTTGCAGAATATGATACATCTAACCACTGCAATATAAGAACATAAACTATAACATATGATCCAATATCTGGAAATCCTATAACACCATTGTACCATGTTCTAATATGACATTTAAATGCTATTGTAGGTTTACCGGAATACCAAAGAAAGGATGTCAATGCTTCATTCAATTCTCTAATGTGCTCTTTTTTACTTGGTACTAAATATCTAGTTTGGATTATATATAAGGTGTTAGGTAATAGTCTGTCTTTAAAAGTAAAGAACATCTTTTTCCAAATGGATATATTTTTAAGGCACCGAAAAGTGTTACCAATTCAGTTATAAAATATGTTTTTTTAAATAAAATTATTCCTAAAAACTTTGCAGTTTTACAATTCCAATTATACTTTATAGATAAAAATCAGTATTCTGACTGATTAATTTAGAATTTGTTTTATTTAATTTGATGCTAAATATTTTTTAACATTTTTAATAAAAGATGTAAATGAACTGTGCAAGATTTGAAGTTGATAATTTATCATTAGCAAATAATATTTTTCAACATTAAATGTTACTTATATTAAAGTCTTCAAAACCAAAACAAGGCTCACATAGTATCCCGTCAGTCAACCAGCAAGAAAGAGGAGCAATATGATACTACATGGCTTTTTATCTTAAAATCTTCTTTATTTATTCTCTGCTACTGACTAGTAACATTTCAAATTTTGCTTTGCATCATGCAGCATTCAGTATTTTGTTCTTAAAATTAGCTAAATGGCTCTTTAAAAAAATAGCTTTTATTTTAACATTACATCCAGTGGCAATTTAAACTGTTTTTGCCCCCATATATGCTAACATATCTATGGGTTATTATGAGATGAAACTAATTTAGATAATGTCAATAACAAATGTGATGTTCTTATGGGCATGTGAAGACATTATTTAGATACCTGCTGGCTGCTCTGAAAGGGTAATGTAGCAGAACTAAAGCCTTTTTGTTGTATTTTTAAATTCAGAGAGCTTTGGAAATAGATATACAGTGATGTATAATCTTTCTATAATGCACATTGTGGATGTTATAGTCACCAAGCTATTAGACAGCTCTATACAAATATCAATATATCAGAAACTTTTTAATAACATTTCCTCCTAGTAACCAGCAGTTGCCATCCAGTTCATCTGAGGGCAATATTTCATATTCAGTTTATTAGAGCCAAACAGATGCAGCAATCAGGAAAACTTCAACAGAGAGGTAAGTGATTTGAGTTGCCAGTTCAAGCACAGAAGGTATAAAGATAAAAGAATATAATATGCTTTGGCATGCACTACTGACAAAAGTAATAAAAGACTTGGAAGAATATTAAAATAGACATAGAAGTAGGTTCGGTGACAATCAACTATGACTGGTCACCACCTGTTGGAAGAGTATTTTCAAAATTATATACATTATTAACAAATTATTAACTGCAGTTTACTAGCTTTTTGTTGTTTGTAGTGACAGCCAAAATAAAAAAGGAATTTTAGTATGTATGCATATGAGCTCACGCACACACAAGCTTACACATGTGTATCTGTATCTGTATATGTGCATATTGTGTGTGTGTCTCTGTGTTTTATTTGGGAGTCTAGCAATGACACAATCCAGTATTCACACTACTTAATATAATCAGCGACTGTCATATGTTAGAGAAAGAAAAATCCATACCTAATGTTGAGTTTCAAGGTACAGCTGTTTCTTTCAGCACTCTTCACTGGGTAAGACCTGTAGAAACATTGTTTAATATTCTGGTTTCAAACAAACACAGCATCCTATATCAAAAGTCATTTGCCCCGAATCACAACTCCTTAGATTTCTTTGTGTCTTCTCTATGAAGAGGTTAATATTTAATGGCATCAAGGTGTGTGTTTTCAATGTACAGCAATAAAATATAATGTATTACATTCCAGGCTTGGATATTACTGTGCCCTGGTAACATGACACAAGAAATCAGCTCAAGTATATTTTCCCCCTGAAAAGTAGTATTACTAAAACAGAGCATGCATTGTGATATATGACTACCTTTAAAGAATTGCAGAAACCAAACAAATCCAACCAGCCCAAAGAATTAATGGTTCACAAACACCAAAAGCCTAGTTGAGAAGGTAACTGGAATAAAGGCAAGACCACAACTAGATAAGATCCACTGATTTAATACAAAACGGTGAGCGCTTTCGCAATAGAGACCATTGTTTCCACAGACAGTTCATTCAAAGCACAACATATATATACTTTAATTCAAAACAAATTGACCAATTCTAACACTCAAGAAATTAATTACCTTAGTTACATTTCATTCAATTAAAATTGATTAATTAAAAATAAAAGCCTAGAAAAATAAAGGCATCTGTATATACATATAATAAAATACATATTAATAATACACGAATGCATGTGTAATCATGGCTTGTCCCCACTATATTAGAAATAGTACATATGTGTATACTTATTCTTGTTTTTTTGTCTTAACTTTCTAGATTTCAATACTGGTTTCAAGGGAACACTATAATTTAGGCCTAAGCCTCTATGTGGCCCCAATCTCAAGATCCACTGCACTTCCATATTTTCAGTAATGTTAACTATGTCCCCCATTCTAATATTAATATTCTGGACGTGTAGGACCTGAAATAAAAATGTATGGTCATTACCCTTAACAAGCATGTGCTTAGCTAGGGCACTGTACTCTTGGCCCTTTCTGGTACAGTATAGGTGGTCCCTAATCCATTCCCTAAGATGACGGTTGGTCTTACCAATGTAAAATTTGAAATATGTTACACAATGAGCCACATATACCACATTACTAGTGTTGCAGTCAGCTGAATCCCTAAGCTCCCATAGACGCCCTGTTCCTGGATGTTTAAAAAATCTAGACTCATCAAAGTAATCACAATATGCACAATGTCCACATCTGTGGGTTCCTTTCACTGTATGGTCCTTCACACACTGATTGTTCTTGGATAACACAATTGCTGTTTTAAATTTTTCTTATTTTTAAAGTGCGGTTGTGAGCCTACTACATTAGTGGTATTCTCATCAACCAACAACATATGCCAATTCTGATGAATAATGGCTTCAAATTTTTCTACATCTTTTGTATATGGTAAGACCATGGGAGTATAAGCTAATGCTCTACCTTTGGTTCCTGTCCTTTCACTATACTCTCTATCAGAATAGTAGGGTTTAGCTTTACCTTCTCTTTCTTTATATACCTTATAGTACATCTTATTAATTTCTTGTTCATTATATCCTCTACTCAGAAAGACTGTTCTTAGATTGCTAAGTTCAGTTTCATATACTTCCTCTTGACAGCATAAGCGTGATATTCTCATTGTTTCCTCCTGATGATGTTTGGAAAAATACTTTGATTATGCATGCTGTCCCTATGCAGGAAAGATGGTCTATAACACTGTTTCCTGTATAGCTTGGTAAGCCATCTATCACTTTCTTTGTAGATGGTAACATCTAAAAAATCTAGACTTTTTTCTGAACAATTCATTGTAAATTTTAAAAAGTCACTAATGGTGTTAAGATATGAACACAAAGACCTCAGTTTTTCCCCATTAACTTTCCAAAAAATAAAAAAGTCGTCTACAAAGCACCTATAGAAGGCTATCTTAGGGTTATTCATTAAGTATTCATGCTCCCAGTTTACCATTACCAGGTTTGCATAAGTGTTGGCACAACTGGTGCCCATTGCAACTCCTGACAATTGCTTATAACAGATGCCATTGAACATAAAAATATTGTGTTCAAGCACCAGTTCTAACAACATGCAGAGAAAATCTATCTTGGTATTAAAAGATTTTCCATGTCTCACCAACACGATTTTGCCATATTACTTACTTGGTCATTCGGTATACTTGTAAATAGGGATACCACATCAAATGTAGCTAACATCCGTGTAACTGCTGTTCCCATATCGTTCATTGCCCCATACAAATCCACTAGAAAGTGTTTAGTGTCTCTCAAAACATAAGTAAACTCTGTAAGTACAGTTTTCAATTCATTGTCTAAATAAATTGAAATGGGTTCTGTTAGCCTCCCTGCCCCTACTACTATTGGTCTAAATCTCGGATTAAACGGGTCCTTATGAATCTCTGGGAGACCATGAATTTGAGGAGTAAGTGGATTTTCAGCAACAAAGTATTGAAAAAGTTATTTACTTAATAACCCCATGCACATGCATTCATGTAAATTACTTATAATACGTTCATTCATATCAAAAACAACTGCTGTTGATACCGTTTCATATACATTTGAATCCAGTAACATATCATAGTAACAATAACATAGCAGTATAGTAAAAATCAGAGTTAAGTATCACTACTGGTCCCCCTTTGTCAGCAGGTCATATAACTATATTGTCATTCATTTGCAGTTCATGCAATGCATCATGTTCACTTAGTGTCAGATTGTACCCTTGCTCTTTCAAAAAACAATTACTTTCAATACTATATATAGCGTTTTCACAAGCTTTAAGAAAAGTTTCTATATTGTGTGGTAACACTGGTACAAAAGTGCTGTTTTTCTTAAACTGAGTGTTCATTGTCTCATTCACATTTCTAAACTGCTGTTTAAGTGTTACATTTCTTGTGAACATTCGTAGAGATAATAGAGCTTCACTAATATCCATTTTAGCTGAAGGAATAAAACTCAAACCTTTGTTGAGCAAAGAACTTTCAGCTACAGTCAGTTCATATTTAGAAATGTTCCATACTAGCTCTCCTGACCATAGCCCCGCATTTTCTTTAAGGTATGAGTCTTCAACTGACCTGGTGCTTCCTTCCATTTCTGGCCTCTGTAAATGTCCTGTTCTCTTGATTTCTTCCTCCCTGCTCGAAAGGGGAGAGGTAGAACTGGAAAAACCTGCTGTTGTTCCATTTCCATGTTTATTTTCCATCTTACTACAGGCACTGTGATAGAAATGTCCAGAATATTAATATTGGAATGGGGGACATAGTTAACACTACCGAAAATATGGAAGTGCAATGGATCTTGAGACTGGGGGCACATAGAGGCTTAGCCCTAAATGATAGTGTTCCCTTGAAACCAGTACTGAAATCTAGAAAGTTAAGATAAAAAAACAAGAATAAGTATACACATATGTACTATTTCTAATATAGTTGGGACAAGCCATGATTACACATGCATTTATGTATTATTAATATGTATTTTAGTATATGTATATGTATATACATATGCCTTTATTTTTCTAGGCTTTTATTTTTAATTAATCAGTTTTAATTGAATGAGATGTAACTAAGATAATTAATTTATTGAGTGTTAGGATTGGTCAGTTTGTTTTGAATTAAAGTATATATATGTTGTTGTGCTTTGAATGAACTGTCTGATGAAGCAATGGTCACCATTGCAAAAGCGCTCACCATTTTGCATTAAATCAGTGGATTTTATCTAGTTGTGGTCTTGTCTTTATTCCAGTTACCTTCTCCACTAGGCTTTTATTGTTCATGAACATTTAAAGAATTGCTTGATTACAGAAAGAAAAATGGTTAAAATATTTAAGCATTCATCTGAATTGTACTACAGTACTTGATGAAAGTACAGTTGTGTAAATAAACTTGCCATAACAGTAGATGTTTGAATGATTGCTGCTGCAGTAGCCTTAGCTATATGGCTTTTATCCTGCACAGGATATATCAGCCAGCCAGCTTCCAAAGATTCAGGGTACCTTCCATGCATCAAGGTTTTTGATAGCTCGAGCAGAGCTATAGAAAATCAGTGATCTGGACACTAAGCCCTTAAGAGCTTTCAGGCCAACTGTAAGAGGAAAACTACAGCCCTGAAAGAGGAAAATGTTATATAAATAAAGTTCAATGTCCAATCCCTAGCAAAAGAAAAGGGGGGTGGAGGGAGTGAGCAGCTACTGTAGCAGTGATCATTCAAACATCTACAGTTATGATAAGTTTACTTACACAACAGTACTATGTCCATCACTGATGCAGTAGCCTTAACTCTCAGGGTAGAATACTACAGCTAATAAGAACTGGCAGGAGGAGGAAATCTGAGGGTCCAGGAGCCCCTGGAGAGTGGTCCAATTAAAGACTGCTCCAGACCAGAAAAAAGAATCTAGTTTGTAGTGCTTCATAAAAGTATGTATGGAGGACCAAACTACTGGATCTAGAATACTTCTAGAGTTCACCCCTTTCCAAAAAGGCCTGACGAAGCAAAGGCACTAATAGAATGCGCCTTGACCCTGCCTGAAATTGACTTGTTATGGTGGGTATAACAAAAGGAGATAGCATGGGACAACCAGTTGGAAATAATCTGCTTTGGCAGAGTTTTTTCTTGTTTCTTATTTTCATAAAGAATGAAGAACTGAGATTCTGAAGATTTTTGTTCTGTCAAGATAATATCCAAGTTGTCTGTGGACTTCCAAATTGTGAAGAATTCTTTCTTCCTTATTTTTAGGTTCCACAAAGAAGATAGATGGGTAGATGGCTTGGCTTAAAGTAAATGTGGATGTCACATTAGACATCATTTATTTATATATTATTTATTATTTATTGTTATTTATTGCCAAAGACCCATTTTCAGTGGAGGCTGGGAAGAAAAGCTCTGTACAAAGAATTTACCAATGAAATATTTAACAATAACAAATATTTACAAATGTATTTTAGCAGAAGATTAAAATTACATTATATACAATCTAAGCAAATATAATGTGATCACACTGTACATAATCAAGACATCCATGGATCAGAAATTTAAAAGTAGCAACATGGAACATAATAACTATAACATAGCCATTAAAACATCAATAACATGTAACCAGGGAAGGAATAGATTGTTGGAAAACTGGAGGGTGGATAGAGGATAATATATAGAGAGCTATGAAGTCAGAAGCAGACAACCATGCATCTGATTACTGCACCTGTATAGTGAGATCAGTTTAGACGTCTCGATATAGACATAGATATGTAAAAATGCATGGCATTAAATACAAAAGAAAAGAAAGAAGGGGTAGAAACTGGACTTGTAATAACACATAAAATTACATACAAAAAGAAAAGGGAGAAAGAAGGGGTGGAAGTAGGATAAAGTTAGAGTTAGAAAAAGAGAGAGAGGCCTAGTAGGGAAGTGTTAGAGGTAAAGAAACATTTTTCAGCCTGACTTAGTGCAAGGGCAAAGCCAGTTATTGGTGAAGTGTTCATAAGTGAATAATTAGTTCTCAAAGGAACCATATCATTGTGGAAAATGAGATAAGGTATCCATCATAACAGCTTGCAACTCAGATAATATTCTTGCAGAAGCCAGAGCAATCAGCAAAACTATTTTCCACATTAAGAACCTCAACTCAGCCTGATAAGCGGGTTCAAATGGAGCAAGAGTTGACTTTTGTAAAACAAAGTTAAGATTCCAAGAAGCTGCCACCTGTTTACTAGGTGGTTGGGTATGCAGAACCCTTTTTAAAAACACTTTAATATAGGAATGCCTTTGTGACACCCCACCCATGGACCAGTAATCAAGGAGCCTCAATCCTCACCACTGGCACCATTTGGGAGACATACACTGAGAGGATAACAGGTACACACACAGTATTTCCAGATGCCGCACTCTGCATCAAGTGCAATTTCCATTAAGAGCACAAAGAGACCACAATCAGTCCAGGGCTGGTTTCTCCCTCTTTCTCCAGATCCCCAATAAGATTCCCCAATGGCACAGCTATAGAATTGAGATCTCAGCTGAGTGGCCAAGTCAAGATTTCCAGCACCCTTTCTGTCCAACCAGTGCTTTGTGTCCCTGCCCAAGTAGCTCACACACACACTATGTGAGGTTTAATTCACACACACACACACACACACACACACACACACACACACACACACACACACACACACACACACACACACACACACACACACACACACACACACACACACACACACACACACACATACACACACACATATACACACACACCCACACACCTGGGAAAGGCTGGCATAAGTTTACTAGCTATGCCCCCTTTTTCCCAGAGTATAAGGTATCACTGCTCTCAGTCAACTCCTTATCAGCTACTTTAAGGCCCTTAACAAAGGGTGTCCAATCTTACTGTGTAATATTAATATTAATATAAATGGTAGTTTGACCAAGAGCAAGGCTAATAGGAGTGCCCCACATAGTGTCACCAAATAAATATGAAAGTACTCTCAAAACTTAAATATTTCTACACAGATCAGCCACAATGAAAGGTTTAAATATATTTAATAATAAATAATAAAAGAACAATACAATATTAAATGTATATTCACAGTGATATCAGAGTTTCAAACCACAGGAAATATTTAAAACATTGCGGGACAGTCTCAAATAAATAAAGAAAAATATCTAAACTAAGCTTCACTATATTCCTGATTGAATCTATGATAATTACTATACCCTAGAAACTTACTTCATATAGAGCAAAGGCAGATGTTGTGGTGAATGGTTGTCAGATCCAAGACAGAATACATAATGCACTGTCTCTCTAACAGAGTTCTCAGATTAATATCTCAAATATTACTGCTGGAATAGCTTGCAGAATGACATAATTTCTAGTCATCTGACTCTGTTCCAGGTGAAATCACCACTGGTGTATCTGGCAGTATTTAGAATCTACCTGTTAAAATACATAGAACTCAGATCTTTGGCAGATGCTGGAAGTCATAAAACAATTGCATTCCTTCACATTTCAAAACTAGTAATTAGCTCACTCTGAAGACAATAGAGGAAGCTTCTCAGCACAGACTCTGTCTCTGGCTACATTGAAAAATGAAAGACACCATATTTTATTGCATAGCCATAAAGTTATTTAATTTCAGTTATTTTTCTGAAGTTAGCCTCCTGTATTCCAGTTTCCACTTTTAAAATACATACACTTAAACAGTAACAATAGCGCATGTACATTTCTGTTCTATTTCACTAGGGTACACTGTGGTTACATTTTAAGCACAAGGACTTTGCAAAAACCTTTTAAACACAAACTTCTGTAGCACCAGTTTGATATACACATGACATACAGTTCTAATACATTTGCAACACAAGAATCTTATAGAAATCATGTTGATATTCACAAATGACATATAATTATTTACAAAATTCCAGCTAGCTGTGCTGGCTGTATCTCCTTTCATCACAGCCTTGAAAGAGGTGATCAATTGGCAGACATGCTGAAATGAACAAGTGGATAATACATCACACAAATATTGTAGAACAAGAGATATGCTAGCTTTAAAAGTGTCCTGGTTTGGTGAGTTCTGGTAAGGCAACTGTGTGAATGGCAGGGAGAAATATCCCTCCTAACCTTGAAGCCTGTAACTGGCAAAAAAGGCAGTCAAAAAACAAAATATTCTAAAATATTAATTTGGAAATTAACCCCATTGATAAAGGGAAATCTTAGAGTAAAAAATAGATCACAAGAAATCTTCAGCTGCAATCCTATTACTCAAAACTGTGAAGTTTATGGAGCACGTATTGGGAACCGATTCTAGACTGGCAGTTAATGGTGTATTAGCCATGGAAGATAAGTAGAATGTACAAAAGACTTTTCAAAATTAGTGTAACATTTGATGAATATATTAAAGCAAAGAGCAAAAAAGTGAAAGAGATGGAAAGTACACTGAATACTAATGATGATGGTAAGATTGCTGAATTCAAAAGAAAGGCTGCCTGAACAAGAAGTCATACAGGAGTAGGAGTTAAAGTAAAGGTAAATGAGCCAGGGAATCCCTTTAGGAGGGACAATATCTGTTTAACAATTATACCTGATAAGAGTGAAAAGGACTGTAAAGAAATTATGTTGAAAGCAATCAGTGAATGGACTAAAATGCCAGTGGCTGAAATACAGATTAAACAGTCACACAGAGTATTCATTCCTAGACCTCTTCTTAAGAAGCTTCCTTGTCTAATTCTGGTAAAATTCCAGTCATTTCTACAGAAGGAGTAAATTTAAATTATGGAAAAGGGGAACAGAACTAAAGATCAAATCATAGTAGGTCTTTGTTTGGGCAACAGTTAATCTGCTACAACTAGGCAACAGAGAAATTTCCTACAATAGGGTTATATAGACAGCTGGTTATTAGATGTAAAATAGTCTATCCTGCCATATATTTCTTCTTTTCTACAAGGACAAAGTCTTACTTAGCCCCCAGTCACATTGTCAAAGACCTTAAGAAATTGCATGAAGAAAGAATCAGAGGAAACACTCCCTCATCCCAGAATCCAGACTGAAAGAAGTTAAACTTAGGGCAAGGGAGATGAGCATGAACTGCCCTCTATTAAGACCTTCCCAGTGTGTCAATGTAAAATTCAGGAAAAGCAATGAGAAATTGAGCGACAGTCCATACTATTAAGAGAGAAGCTCAGCTCTGACTCCAATGGGGATCTCAACAAGGAAATTGAAATTATAGACATTTGACTGTTGTAAATTGATACTAAATCATAGTACCACTAGTGGACTGAGATGTTAAAAGGATTATACTGCTCAGTTTCTATTCTAGGCTTGTTTGCAAAACTGTTTTTTCTGTCTGTAAGATGCAAAGTGCTGTAAAAGTGGGATTTACTTTTGAAGTGAGGAAGTGGGATGTGGACTCTATGTGTAGTTACATTTTGGGACTGTCCTCCTTTGCATGTAGGTGTGGTAAACTATTTTGATATACTAAAGTAGTCTCCGCTGTGCAGACAATATGGCTCATTCAAAGCCTGGAGATCGCTATAAGAGGTAGGCGTATAGCTTTCAAAAGAGGGAAAGGGGAGTAGTAGAAAAGGGGCAGATCTAAGTTTAAAAACAATGATTTGATAAGCTTGCTTAGAGGGCAAATAACAATCCAATACGTAAATCATGCTAAACAGTTGCAAGGCAAGAAAGCCTACTTCACAGCAAAGTAATAGTGATACTCATTAGCTGAGATAATTAGCGATTAGACTTTCTTCAGCTTGGTAGGAACTTCTAGCCCTTTTCTTCTTTGAATAATCTGAGCTAGTTATAACTACATAATATGGGTGAGGGAAGATGAAGAAGGCACAGAGGATCAGTAGGCTTTGTTCTGAGTGATAACTTTCTCGATGAATGTTCTGATTTTATTTTGTACAAATGCCGTTATGGGTATTTTAATTGACATATAGTAAAATGGGACATGACCTCAAAAAGGAACAGGACAGACAAGTCTTCTGGCCATGGAGAGGGTAATCTAGATGAGGCATGGATTCATTTCTAAACAAAATTGCTTTGCAAACACTGCAGCAGCTGTCTCTAGCACTATAAAGATGGGAATGGTTTTGAAGGTTAGCTTTTGAGGCTGGGGGGACTGAGATGTTGTGAGAGGTACATTATCTTTTAAGTTTTACTGTAATGCATGAGGGAATTCTCTGTGCATAGCCAGAAGAGAAAACTGTTTATACAAATGGTGGAAGGGGAGAGGCATTCAGCTCTTTTGTATACAGTTTACCTGGTTAGTTTGTCTGTAGTTAGGTTGAATGAGTAGATGGGGATAGGGATTTTAAGATACATTATGGAACAGTTAGCTCAACTTTGTTTCAGAAATGGATTAAACACTTCAAATATTTAGGAAATGTAATCTGCAATACAGTATCAGAGAATGGCAAAGTTAGAGTTATTATCATGAAAAGTTAATGGCTTAATGGAAAGGAAGAAACAGCAGAATGTTTTGGCACATTTGTGTAACTGTTTTGCAGCAGTAGTGATGTTGCAAGAGACATCTAGATGACAGAGAACACAGAGGGTGAATAAGAAGGAGTGGTAGAGAGGGATTAAGTCCAAAAAATGAGAGAGAGAGAGAGAGAGAGAGAGAGAGAGAGAGAGAGAGAGAGAGAGAGAGAGAGAGAGACAGAGAGAGAGAGAGAGGCTGAAGAAGATGTAGTTTATGTCTGAAAAGTATGTCATTTTAAAATGTTATTGGTGTGATAAGAGACTCACATTAGTGAATGTATATATCCCCCTTAAGAGTAAAGCACAGGACATAAAAATGATCATGGGAGAAAGAGGCAGTCAAACAGCAGGTGCATTTACTGATAGCAGGAGTCTGGAATCAAATCTATAATAAGAGAGATCTTTCAGGAGGTCCAGAAACATATAAGATAACTAGGGGGCTAGATTTTTGGAGAGGTTCTTGAAGGTCTTTGGGTGAAAAGATGTAGTGGAAAACTTTGAATGGAATGAGAACACACCTTTTATTCCTACCAATATAGTACATAGGCAAGACCAGATAGGTTTTTCATTTCTATGAAACATAAGGATTTTATTCCAAATTATCAAACTTTTCCTATAGTATTTCAGATGATGTAGCAGTGGTGCTAACCTTAAAGCAAAGAGGTTTAAAGGTTGGAAGTATGCATTGGCAATTTCCATTGTGGATGATGAGGAACAGGCATTTGGAAGAATGGCTGTGAAAAACCCTACAGTATTTACTGATACCACTGAAATTGGTAGAGGATATCACTCTACAGAATAGGATGACATGAATGCTAAACCTGAGAAACTTAGTAAGATGTAAAGAATATCAGAAATGGCATAAAAACAAAAACACACATACTAGAAGTCTGCAAGCAATTAAACAATATCAACAAAAAGGGAATAGGCTAACAGATCAAGAAAGAGATAGTTTGAAGTAGGCCAAGGACGAAGTAACAACTATATTTAGACTATTTAAATGACTATAGACAGATTGGTTTCTGTCAGTTTTGCTATGAGAATTCACCAAGAAATATTAATCTCTGGTTCAGAGATTAAGATGGCAGAAAGAGGATGATGTGAAACTATGGAATCATATATTGGGGGGGGGGCAAAGAGAATGACCCTTGCAAAGTTTTAGATTCCATGAGACAATACTATTCTAGACTTTATACAAAAGCTGGATGTGATGAAGCTACTGAAATTAAAGCCACAAGGCTTCTAAGCAATTTAAATCTGCCCAGACCGATGCAACAGGAGAAGGCTAATATATCAGTGGAAGAAATAAAAATGGTTTTAGCAAATTAGGCCACTGGTAAAAACACAAGGTTGGATGGTTTACCATTAGGGGTGTGGAAGTTAGGTAAACATTCTCTTATAGAGATTTGGCAAAGGGTATTCTATAAAATATTATAAAGGGGCAGAATTTCAGAATCAGGGAAAAGGCAGTAGGGGCTGTAATACTAAAAGAGAATAAAGACCTGGCTGATCCATATTTACTAATTTCATTATTTAATCATTAATTAATTCTTAATCGATTAATTAATGAATTAACTGTGAATTAATATGAATGAATTCATTCATGAATTAGTGATTAATTAATTGTGAATTAATTAATTCTTATCCACAGAGATACCTTACTAAAAGGATGCAAGGACTAAACAACATGCCCTACATGGACCAACTCAAAGCCCTGTCATTATACTCTGTATGCTACAGACTGTTAAGAGGTGACCTGTGTCTGGCATACAAGCCATCCAACACATTACTGACAGTTTTACAGCACATCAGCAAGTCAAATGACATCAGAAATAACCAGCCTTGGGATCTAAACCTCTTCTGCAACATTAACAGAGCAGTTTGAGGGGACAGGTATATCTCACAGAGGATACTGTTGCTGTGGAACTCCCCATCCACATAAAAGAAAGTTCTGCCCTGTCCATGTTCAAGCGTAACTTGGATCTATGGATGTGAAACAGACAATTTACCTCAGGACTGCCCCTGTACTACTAACAGACAGCAGCAGCTCCTAAATGCTTATTTACAGGGGGAATCCCCCATACACCCACTACTCCCTCTGCTAATTATATATAGCATACTAAAGTGGAGAAAGGGCAAATTCCCTGATTCTCACTGTACTGTGATCTTAAACAGTTAAAAAGACTGCATCATAAGCTGTACCATCTTTTCTCCCATGCAGCAAGCTGTCTTTCAACAACTTGCATGTAATCCATTGGAAAAGACAGAGAAGAAAATATTAGCTAAGTTAAGACAATGGGAGATAATGCATATGGATATGGACAGTAAAAGTTACACGGTAAAGATGTCGCTGGTACCCTTGGTAATATGCCTGGCCTCCAGATATTCAGCTGGATGTAAAAAATTTAGCATCTACACCTGGAAGTGTTTGCATAAGTATCTTTATACTCTCAACAGGTTAAAGAAAATGTTTCCTTGAGAACAGGGGGAATGCTGGTGATGTGAATCTGAGGAAAAAGGCACATAGGACCACGTCTTTAGGTCAGGTGGGAGAATGAGAGAATTTAATGCTGCTTTACGCAAAGTGTTGCTGCAGATGTAGAAGGGCCAAGTTGCTTTAAAGGAAGAGCTAAAGCTTTTAGGCTGGCAACCTGAATTAAAACTTCCTTGCTGAAGTCAATCATTACTAACCGTACTAATGATAGTAACAAATAAAGCTATTACAAGTAAGTGGAAGAAGACAGAAAAGTCAGAGATGAGTGAAGTTCTGGGAATAATGGATGATATAGGGAAGCTGGAACAGGCTGGTTTAGCAAGGAGAGAAGTAAACAAAAAAACTCTAAAACTTGGAAGTTATGGAATAACATAAGGAGTAGATAAATGTAGGAAGGGAAGATAATGCCTTCTGTGAAGTTGATGGAAGGATGGATTCAGAGACTGGGTAAGAGACACTTGACTAGTCAGAGCACATTTGACAAGGAACAAAATGTAATATGTATCTTAAAAAATTAAATGCATTTTTTTTTAAAGGTTACAATTTTATGTTTTAGGGTGGCATGATGTCATAGCAGGAAGCATTATTGCCTCACAGCAAGAAGTTCTCTGATTCAATTCTCAGATAGGATGTTTTTGTGCATGTCCTCCTGATGATCAGAAGGGTTTTCCCAGGTACTCTCGTTTCCTCCCACATCGCAGAGATATGCAGCAGGTGGGTTATATGCACTAAACTGGCTGTAGGTGTGAGTATTCATTTGTGTGTGTATGTGTGTATGTCTGCGTGTGTGTGTGTGTGTGTGTGTGTGTGTGTGTGTGTGTGTGTGTGTGTGTGTGTGTGTGTGTGTGTGTGTGTGTGTGTGGTATGAAAGAAGAGATACAGCAGGGCTTGCCACCCTAGCTCTAAATGATTGTCACGTTTGATGTGACACCCCAACCTCGTGTGCAAAAATGGGTAGTGGATGGATGGATGGATGGATGGATGGATGGATGGATGGATGGATGGATGGAATACATTTTAGGGACAGTCTCCATGCTGGCATGAGAAGAGATGTCATACAGGGGCTGGATTAAAATAAGGGATATTTAACAATGATAGACATAGCCACAAACCAAGGACCAACACAGGAACAAATGAGCCAGCTAACAGTTAAGCACTTTCGTCAAAGTAGATCTGAAGAAGTCTTTTGGATCTACTTTGACAAAAGCGCTTAACTATGTGCATTAAACTGCTCTATCTTATCTTTGGTGTGGCTGGCTCGTTTGTTCCTGTATTTAACAATGATATCTGATAGATTAATGACTGTGCATGGTTAAAAGAGATGGAAACATATATCGTTATGAACACTTACCTTGCTTACAAAAATAATGTTTTTAATGATGTTTTCAGTTTGTTTAATGCTACAGTTTTTTAGAGCTCTCAAAGAGGCAGTGCTAATGCTTAATTGTGCACCATGCATGTATATTGCATTGTATGTACTGAGCTATTTAATTTGTGATTAAGTATTTTCTACTAAAAATACACAAACAATGGTCTTGGTTTTTATCACAACACCACCTAAAAATATTTTCCATTTAGTAATATTTGATTTCCCAGCAAAATGTTTCTTTGTCTCCTTTATACCTGCTGCTTGTCCTCATAAAATAGGTGACTAAAATATATCATTCGGGCAGTTAGGTAAAGTTGTTTCAAAATGGGATGCATCAAATAACCCATGCCTTGTGTGAGGAGGTTTTAATTGCCATTGACCATTCCCAAATGAAGGAGGAACCACAGTTGCCTGCCAGAAAGGAGTTACCACAATGAACTTTGGAGAACCCTTCTGAATCTTCAGAATGACCCTGGATTTCAGTGGAAAGGTATACAGCATTTCTGTCCAAGAAAATGAGAATGCATCTGTTTTTCAGGCCTGCTTACAAGTAATCATAGAGGAGACGTTTTCCAGTGGTTTGTTGTGAATAAGGAACAAAATATCTACCTGAGGTGTTCAGTTCCTGGAAGACCCATTGATTCAGTTTCTATTGGTGAGGGTCTATTCAGGTCCTGCTCA
Source organism: Protopterus annectens (assembly GCF_019279795.1). Classification (NCBI taxonomy): domain Eukaryota; kingdom Metazoa; phylum Chordata; order Ceratodontiformes; family Protopteridae; genus Protopterus; species Protopterus annectens. Next base: position 1,023,290,385 of record NC_056745.1, on the reverse strand, counting down.
GCTTGTCAGTCTCACTGTTTTGCTCTGACAGGACATAAGATGCCTGCAAAGTATGACTGTGCTGAATTGCTATATTATAGGTAACTATGGTTAATCATTATAGAGGGTAAGATCTGAACCTCCATTCCCCCCCATCCTTTTGTGTACCACGTCACTGTGGTATGGTCTATAATCACTTATAATGGCCATGGGGACCAAAGATGATTGAGAGAGTTGAGAACATTTATGCCTGCCATCTCTTTGATGATTATATGTTTTGGAATATCTTTCTTGTCACAATGACCCTACAGTTTTACTCCCAGACTTTTCTTGGGGAGTGGTGATTCTGGGAGTAAACGTCCCCTGATGGATCACTCTAAGAATGCCTTTGTCTGATATTGTCTGTTGCCAAAGAGAGAAATGGAAAGAAATGGAGAAACAGATTGGGGGCGGGGGATTTGAGGGTTTGACAGGGTGGGAAGGGGGTTACCATTTGCAGATAGTCATTCAGATTTTTTGGACTGTTCTGGTTTCTGAGAGGTTCCTCCCTTCATTTTGGAGTCCTTGCCGTTGTTTTTGAATGTCTGCTTACCATGTGTTTGCTGGGTCTGCTTACTTTGTTTTTTATAAAAAGATGCTGAGGCAGGTGTGAAATATTTAATAAACTTGAAGAAGGAAGGCTGAAAATTCTGAATCCCCTCTCGAATCACTTTCCAGCTCTCATCATCTGTTTTCAGGACCTCAGCAACAGATGGTCCAAAAACAACCTCCCTATCCAAAGGAGAGTTCAAAAATTCAGATTTTAACATCCCCGGGTAAATTTTGAGAACACGACCATGCAAACCTTCTCAAAACAGTTCCAGTAAAAACTGCCCTAGAAAGGGTATCAGCTGAGTCATAAGCACAATTCAAAGAGTGTTTGGTCACTTGAGAGACAGAAACAATATAGAGGATTATGAGCAGGTTGTCAATCATAACCGGCTTATTGTGCTCGAGACATGGATGCCATGAAATTTACCTTGATAGTGAAGCTTGAGAGGTGAATATTTTCATCCATGTCAAAAACATATAAAAAAGGGCTATGATTGGAGACCCAGTCATATTTTTGTAGTACATGGAGCTTTATATACTTCATGTACTAACAGTTACAAAAAAAAAACCCTAAGTGTTTTGCGGGCTTTCAAAGTAATAAAGTACTTTGTGAGTGCTGTCAGAAAGACAGTGTAACTCAGTCTCATGTTTACACTCATCTTACCATGCCTGTCAACTGTCCAGATTTTCACAGAATGTCCAGATTTTTGTCTCATATATTTGGTCACTTCCTTATAAAATCTGTGGTTTTCTGAAAAATCACTAAGTGCTGAAGTCACTAAATAATGACATATATTTCAGTTTCAGGTTTGTATCCTTCAGAAAATGTAGGCTCACACGAATTCTATTATTTTATCAACTTTCTAAGTTTATAAGTCAGGGGCACATTACTGGCACACACAGCAGACAAAAACAAATCTGTTTTTATTCTGCTGCTGTTGTTTGCTGGTCGATACTGGCAGATTTGACTGCCTGTAGTGAGACCCAACCATATCAAGTTAAACAGGGGGTGCTTAACATTTATGAAGATCTGGCCTTGAGTACTTAACTGATTTGTGTTCAAATATCAGAGCATAATCACCACACTATATGCACCAGAAGTGTATTCATAAAATATTTTTCCTCAGAAGAAAGTGGCTATAACGTCCCTCATATTTTCAAATAATGCAAGCAAAAACTTTAACATGTGAGCTTGACAATTAAGAATTCTAATAATAACTGTGGCAGAAGTATATGCTTTTTTCCCCAAATCTATCAAAGGCCTTTCCATACTTATTGGGGGGACAGAGAATTAACATTTATCCAATGTTTAGAAGCAGCAGGATTTACAAAGAAAACCACTGCGGTATCAGATCTGGGATTTGAAAATTAAAAATTATAAGAGAAATTTTATGCAACCTATCTTCTTGGAACTGTTGGCTGGCTGGCTGTCAGGCATGTTATGGTCTGTAATAAAAACATCTTCCAAAGCTGGAAGTACAGGGGGAACATGAATGGGTTGAAGAAATTCCACTTGTAATAAATCAGAATGTTTTAAAAGATTTGTTTACACTGAAACAATTGATTCATCCTAGACAAGGTTTCAGAACAAAAAAATATTCTAAGGGACTATCAGAAGAAACATTGTCCTCAGAATCACAATTCTTCACCTAAAGAGAAAAAAAACAGAAACTGTTCCTTTAGATTCATTTCCCTGTTTATTGCAGTGATAATATTAAAAAATGAAGAATTAAGTTTTCTTTTACAGAGGTCAAGAGCTGGAAATAATCCCTGCACTAAGCCAAATAAATCATTCCTTTCTAAAGTAAATGAGATAGGAGAAGATAAAGGTTTAATTTTTTTTTTTGCTTCTTCGTAACAGGAATTTCCATAGAAGCAAATCATCCTAGAATAGCTAGGCAGAGAGACATTCCCCACTCTTTCCTGTGAGGCTGACAAGAATGGTTTTGTCATACCTGATAAGGATAACCCCAACAGCTGCATAGGACATGTCTAACCTGAGAAACATGGTGGCTGAATGGACTACAACAGAGAAAAGCGAGGAAGAAAATGAGTGATCCGAGGAACCAGAAACAGCTGAGGCAAATGTGTATCCTGCCGAAGGAGCAAAGGTTGTCAGGAAATGTTCTTCTTTTGTGGTCTAAGGATGGAAGAACTAAGGAAATGGAAAGTTGTTCCACGAAAAAACGATAATGAAAACTGAATTCTGGGAATCACTAACAACAACAATTGGTAAAATAAGTACTGTATGCATCAAGAAGGTAGTGATTTTCACATACAATACTGTGAAAAGTATACCATACAGTTACCCCAGCCCTTAAACATGGTTTCATAAATGTTTTCACCACAAAAAACAAAATGAATCTATGCTTTTCAAAAAACAAAACAAATCTATACTTTTAACAAGTTTTTACAGTGAAGTAAAGGTAGAACCACAGAGTTTAAGTAACTAAAAAGATGCATGTAAATCCAATAAACATAGAATTTCTAGCATCAGATAGTGTATTTCACAGGTAAAGCAATGCTTCTCTCATAAAATATAATATGGGAGTTTTTTCCCCCCAAAGGGAACTTTTCTGCCCAGCAATCATGAAATGCTTGCCAACCATCAATCCAAGAAAGCCCACAAGAGGAACACTCCTTGGCAGTTGGAAAGCTCTGAAGGGCTTGCCACCCAGACCACTGATTTTCAACAGCTCTGCTTGAGCTGTCAATGGTCTGGGTTTGTGGACAGATCCCGTAAGCTTTTGAAGCTGGCTGGCTGTTATATCCTGTGCAGAATATAACTCATACACCTAAGGCCACTGCAGCAGTGATCAAATGATGAGTATCTTCTTCACTTAAATCTGAACAGAATTAAATGATCAAACCACGAGCCATTCTTTATATGTATAACTTCTATTGATGCTATGTTTTCTATAATTCATTTCATCTGTGGGCATTTAGTTATGTCATTTTGCAAGTAGAAGTAGCAATCATTGATACAGCTATGGCTTCATAAGCAAATTGCACAGAATAATATTTTAGGTTTCCATAGGCTAGGTCCCAGCATCCTCTCTGATGATGTTTTTTTTTAAATACTGATAATTTAAAGATACGCTTTGAAATAGCATTTTCCTCCTATTTAATATATTATTAGTCTCTGCCTCTAATGTAAAGCCAGCACTTGAAGAAAATATCTGAAAACAACCTTTGTCTTCATCACTATACAAAACTAGTACTTTCTCTTAGAGCTGGATATCACCTTGTTGAATTCAAAGCATACATCTGGAACTTGTCATCTCAATGTAATTTATTTTAAAGAAGGTTCTTCCTGCAGAAAAGTGGTGTAAAATTATATGTCATTTTTTTCTTGCCGCAATTGCGCTTGCTGATTCTATCAGGTGCATAATTTTGCATGTATTGTATTTCCCTCTGCTTCAGAGAAGGTGTTTTATCAGAAATATGTGGTTCCAAATTTAGCATTGTCTAGATAAAGCTGGTCAGACACATGAGATGGGGAAAAATCACAATGTTCGGTTGAGAAAATAATGATGCCCATTGTCACACAGTGTATCATCTGAAGACTTTATTGCCACTTCAGAAAGACAGAGCTGAACGATAATACATCATATCAACATTTCAATGAATTGTGCATGTTAAGATCTTGTGAAGTATGCTATAATAGAAAACCCACACAGCTTCCTTTTAGTATGAAAAACACAAGCTGTCAAAATGGTTTCTTTGCCTTCTGTTTCATTCTTCACCATAGATACATAATTATATATACACACACACACATATATATATATTTTTTTTTTTTTGAAAAAATATATAAATATAATCAGATTGTGTACCAAATGTAGTACATATTTATTATACAGCATATTCTTTTAATTAAGCATGCTTTAAAGGATAGTTAAAATATTGATGGACAATTAATGTCAGTGGAGAGATGGTCCTGTGTCATGTGTGAAACACTTCTTTGCTTTTAAAAAGCATAAAAATGGCTTTCAAAATGTTCTTAATTTATAGCCTAGTGTTTTGAAAGCCATTAACTGTGGAAAAAGAGTGCTGTGAAAAGAAACTACCATAAAAATCCCTATAATGTGGAAATCTGTGCAGTAAATGGAGCACCTGATTATGCTAAAAAATGGCTAAATTATATCTTGGTTCAGAGCTGCTATAGCTTGAAACCTGACCTTAACAATCCTTAGAGGGGTGCTTAACAATTATTAAACACTCTCTAGGTGTTGTTAACATCCCGTCTACACTAAAATCAGACAGCGTTGACCAGTAAACAGCAGCAGCAGCAGCAGGACATGAAATAAATTTGTTTCAAATCCCGTTTCTGCCTGCTGTCTACTGAAGTAAACAAAGGATTTTGAATTAAATTGCTTCTGTTACATAAGGAATATATAAGACATCAACCAATCCCCCACTGTTTTACTGGCTTTCAAAGCCAGACCAATACATCACATTTTATTTTTAATCTTACTTTTGATTTATTTGTAGTACATGGAAAAGATAAATCTCCATAACTGCAAAAAATTATGAGCAGGTCAACAAATCATAACCCTGTACTATGTGTGTTTGACCTAAAAGCCAAGTTAAAGAACTAAACCTAGGAACCAGCTACAAATTCAGAAAAAAAACACCACAAGCAATGGCACAAACAGCAGTTTTTCTCCAATTTATTTCCACAAAGTTACAAGATTCAGCACTTTCATTTTACTGGAAGACTTCTTCAGAATAAATTCACACTGTTTTCTATTGAATTTATACCAAACATCCCACAAGAGTCCCAAAACAAAATAAACAACCCCCAAAGATTATCTTTTATTTCTCTCTGTTTTTCGTGCATTTACCTTAGCTTTTACATTTGTGTAACCATTTGAGTACTTCACTCTACTTTTTTAATATTGTTATCATTAATGTTATTTTTTGTAACCTTTACTGTGTACGTCTGTGGAGCTTTTCTCCCTGGCCCCCGCTGAAAAAAGGCTTTAGCTCAGTCAGACTATCTGGGTCAACAAATGTCAATAAAAAATAAGACAAGCATAGATCATCATTTCCTTCTTTTAAAAAATTAATAATTTCCTGTTTATACAAAAAACAGTTGTTAAAATTTACTCAAACTTCCCAGCAAGGTAATATAAATGAAAGCACATATTTTAAAATGTATATTATGTAAAAGACATATAAATACACTTTGTACTTTTTCATAAAATAATTTTAAAATATTTGTTTATACACATTTTCATCATAATTTAGCAGCCTTCATTTTTGAAAACAGTTATCCACACCTCAATGGAACTCCAGAAGACAGGAAACAGTTGATGGGCTTAACACAGTTTTAACACAGTTTTAATGCAGTAGGAAAGCACAACACATTCTTCACAGCCTTCATTTTTAATACAGGACCTAGTTAAAGCTGCCCATTAATCCCTGGGGGTGTCCCTGCATTTAACCACAGTTGCCATAACAATTCATGGTACTCCAATAGGGTTTCCCATTGTCCACCCCTCAGGCTTGGTTTAACCTGTTCTAACACCGAAAATAAAAATCTCCCACTGGGACAGTCTTTCAAATGCTTATAAAGTGCATTGGTTTCCAGCAGTGGGAAATTTCATAATGGTGTTCTTAGACCCTAGTTTTTAATAGTCTCTCCGTTTCCCCCACATAGTAGGCTCAACACACTTGACAGAATGCTAAGTAGACCATCTCTTTAGATGTATAATTAAAATAGTTCTTAGCTATTAAAGGGGGTCTGTTTAGTACTTATTTGGGGTTTTTGTCTGTGGGACATGTATTTACATTGATTACATGTCCCACACTTATACGTCCCCACTTTCCTAGATGGGTTCCTGTCATTCTGCTTTTTAGAAGTCCCTTCAAGTAAATTTTTGATATTGGGCACTCTTTTGTAGACAAAAAGTGGGGGCCTGGAGAAAACATCAGATTTGTTGGGCATTGTAGAAAAATATATGCCAGTATTTCTGTATAATTCTTTTAATTTCCTTGGTATCAGAACCATATTTAAGGGTCAAGGACCTTGTGAAATCCTCTTTAGGTCCACTCGGGATGATATCCTACCATCTGGTGGCTGCAGGACCTGTATAGTGGAGGTGTCGTGGCCCTCTGTATTAAGCCTATCAACTAAATTGGAGGAACCAAGCAAAGGGATATATTTGGTACCCCAACCCCTTTCAATTTCCTCTCTCACATTATTAACCATTGATTCTGGATAAAGGGGGAACAGCGTGAAGGAAATAACAATGAAGACATCCAGTTTAACTTTCAGGACCCTTTAGAATCCCCCCCCCCCCAGGAGGTCAGATAGACTAAGGAACAGGGACACAAAGGAGCAAATGGAGGGGGAACTACTACAGGGGAAACAACTGACAAAGGAGAGGAAGAGGCAGAGGATGAAGGAACTAGATAATTTGAGTGAAAATGTTAACTCTGAACAAATGACCTGTGATGGAAATATTTTTAGTTTTAATAAATTCAATATTTACAACTAGTCCATTTTACACTACTCTCCAAGGGATTTACCTTTGTCCCCACCTACAAGACTGATTTAAGTGAGGTTTTGAAAGACCTTAGACTGTTTCTGAGAAAAGTGAATCGTTCTATTACATTTAAGGATCAAAAGGGGAATGAGGCCAGTATGTTTAAGAAGAAGAGTACATACAACCCCCCCTACACCCATTTCTAGTGAATTTTGAGACCTTAGTTGAGCATGACATCAGGGCATATTTAAACAAGAGCAAAAGAACTTCATTTAGCCTCCAACAAGATGAGAGGACAGTTCTTAATGAACTTAAGGCTAACAAGGAAGTGAGAATTATGAAGCTTGACAAGGGGGGAGGGGTGGTCATAATGGATTCCTGGGTATATTCAGGCAAAATGTTGGATTTGCTTAACTGTAACGTCAGGTATATGCAGGTATCCAAAAATGAAATAAATGTAGCTATCGGAAAATTGATTTGACCTTGGACAACAACTTGTTGCAGCAGATTATTGACAAGAATCTTTATGAATTTTTAAGCAACCTTAGGCCTTTTATACTTTATATTTTCGGAATATCCAAGGAACATAAAGACATTAACAATCCATCCCTCAGACGTATTGTGGCAGCTTCAGGCTCAAAAACATAACATATAACAGTATATGTAGACAGGAAACTAACATTTATACCACCTTTAAGCCATCACCTTTTGGTGGATTCATGGAATTTTCTGGTTAAAATCTCTCACAAATATTATGACACTGGTGTGTTGTTTGCTACAGCTGATATCCAAGATTTGTTTCCAGTGATGTCTCATTTACCTGGTTTGGAATGGGTATATGAAATCATCATTAGAAACAAATATTTATCTAACACAGAGTTGTGGCTAGTTAAGGAAATTTTTGAACTAGTGTTAGACAATAACTTTGTTTTCTATGAAGGTGAATACTATAAACAGATCAGTGGTATCGCCATGGGGGTGGATGTGCTTCTCTGTTTGCAAACATGGTTTTATTGAACTGGGAGCAGAATTATGTGTTGAGTTCAACACACAATTCTAAAATGTTAGTGTACTTATGTTTTTGAATGACATTTTCATTCTTTGCAAAGGTAAAAGGGATGAACTGGATGATTTTATTATGTATATTAACCAAACCACAGAATTTTTGAGATTTACTTACAATGTTGGGACAGAAGAAATAAATTTCTTGGATGTGAAATTAATGAAAGATTTGATTAACCATAAATTTAAATCCAAGATTTATAATAAGAGTTATTTTACTAATTCTTATCAACACTATACAAGTAACCATCCCTTCCATCAGAAGAGAAGTATAATTAAAGGGCAACTGGTACATATTGCCTGTATGACATCTAATGCAGAAGACTTAGAACAGGAACTTAGTTTTGTGGCCCAGATGTTCACTGAGTGGGGTTATCCAGAACCAATGGTTAATAATGTGAGGGAGGAAATTGAAAGGGATTGGACTACCAAATATATCCCATTGCTTGGTTGTTCAAATTTAGTTGATAGCCCTAATACAGAGGGCCATGATAGTTCCACTATACAGGACTTGCACCCACCAGATGGTAGGGCTACCATCCCAAGTGGACCTAAAGAGGATTTCACAAGGTCCTTGACCCTTAAATATGGTTCTGACACAAAGGAAATTAAAAGAATTATACAGAAATACTGGAGTATTTTTCTACAATGTCTAACAGACCTAATGTCTTCTCTAGGTCCCCACGTTTTGACTACAAATGAGAGCCCAATATCAAAAATTCACTTGAAGGGACTTCTAAGAAGAAGAATGGCAGGAGCCCACCTAGGAAGGTGGGGCCCTATAAGTGTTGGATGTACAATCAATGTAAATACATAGCCTACAGACGAGAAATCCAAAGAAGTACTATACAGACCCCTTTAATAGTTAAGAACTATTTTAATTATACAAATCCACAAAGAAATGGTGAAGTAACCAAGGCACAGAATGTCCTAGTTTAAACACAGTCCAAGAATAAATAAAACGTAGGTAAAATCCAAGGTAAATTTATTCACTCACCTTGAAATTTACCTTGGATTTTACCTACGTTTTATTTATTCTTGGACTGTGTTTAAACTAGGACAGTCTGTGCCTTGGTTACTTCACCATTTCTTTGTGGATTATTATGACTTTATTGTACCTTGGTGGAGTATTTATCCTAGCTGTTTCCTGCCTAGTATTTTCTTGTATTTTAATTATACATCAAAAGGGGTGGTCCACGTAGCATTCTGTCAAGTGTGTTCAGCCTATTACGTGGGGAAAATAGAGAGACTATTAAAAACTAGGGTCTATGAACACCATTATGAAATTTCCCACTGTTGGAAACCAATGCACTTTATAAGCATTTGAAAGCCTTTGGATGGCACAGTGGTACAGCGGTAGCATTGTCACCTAACAGCAAGAGGCTCTCTGGTTTATTTCTCAGCTGGGGTGTCTTTTGTGTGGAGTCTGAATGTCCTCCCTGCATTTGTGTGGGTTTCCTACGGGTGCTCCAGTTTCCTCCCACGTTACAAAGACATGGGTCTGGAGTGTTTCTGCCTGGGCCTCTACTGAAAATTGTCTTAATTCCAAGTCAGAATTTCCCAGTTAACAAATGTTAAATAAATAAACTGTGGTTAACTGCAGGGTCACCCTAGGTCTTAATGGGCAGCTTTCACTAGGCCCTGTATTAAAAATGAGGGCTGCTAAATTATGATGAAAATGTGTATAAACAAATGTTTTAAAATGATTTTATGAACAAATACAAAGTGTGTTTATATGTCTTTTACATAATATACATTTTAAGATATGTTTTCATTTGTATTACCTTGCTGGGAAGTTTGTATCAATTTTAACAAGAAGCAGGAAATTATGTAATTTTTTAAAAACACGAAATTATGTCATTTTTAAAAGCAGGAAATGATGTTCTATGCTTGCACCATATTTAGTATAAATTCATGGAAAACAGAGTAACTGTATTCTGAAGAAGTCTTCCACTAAGACAAAAGTGCTAAATCTTGTAACTTTGTGGAATAAAATTGGAGAAAAACTGTTGTTTGTGCAATTGCTGTTTGTGTTTTTTCCAGATTTGGAGCTGGTTCCTGGGTTTACTTCATTTGTTTCTTCTATCTATCCTGGGATTTGATCCTACTTGTGAGTTTCGGCATCCAAGTCTGACACACATAATAAAGCAGTTACAGTTGTCAACCCACTCATAATCCTCTATATAATGTCTAAGGCCTATTTTCAAAGGACCAACTCCATATAGCCTGGAAGATGTGCCTTTATTGGTAAACATCAATTTCAATTTTAAAAATTCTCTCTTCTGCCTCTTATGTTACATTAGACATTGTTTTTCCTAAAAAAACATAACTGAAGTCTTCCATAGCATTGTGCAGGTTGGTGCAAAGTGTTAAGAAACTGAGTTTACAGATATCACTAAACAGCACAATGGGTAAGTTAGTAAGGAAACAATTGCTACAAATGGCAGTATTGTTGATGTAGTACTTAAATATCTGGTAAATACATCAGTGAAAACAAAATCTGTAGCTGGATCCATAAACTTCCAAAACTTGTATTGTGCAGACATTCTCAAAACCTAAACAAGACCTGCACCATTTCAAGGTTTGCTTGATCATTAGGTGCTGGGTTCAAATCTTCAGTGTCATTCTAGTGATAGAAGTAGGTAACATACCTTACTAATCTTTTCTGGATTTGTAAATGTGTAACACTGATTACTCTCATGGACTTTTCAGTTAGGTGTAGTTGTGTCTAAAATAACTGCTCAATGATCACTGCATATGTAATTTACTGATAAATTACTAATGAATAACTGCTTTGTTAGAAAAAAATGTTTTGAGAAAAAGCAGTATAGTTTTAAAAGAATGTTACTTTTCCCGGTTAGGGGTTGATACAGCAGAACTCCGGTCCACTAATGATTGGCAATAGACTTTTACTCATATGAAATAAATTTGAAGTTGAGTTTTAGTTTTGTAGTTATTCTTTCTGCCACACATTTATTTGAAGCTCTCGGCAACCACCATTAGTATTCGGACCTTCCCTTTAAGCATAGCTCCCAATCTTCCATCTCCAAAATGAGGAACATTTTGTCTTATAATGTAGAACAAATGGGAAAAATGGGAAACAATTACTAACAGCTTGTTAACAACTTCACCTAGGAAGCTCATAGGATGGTTAAATGTGCTATATTTTGAATCTGGGCATCTTGGGGCAATGTAGCAATTGCCTCATGTACACCGACAGCCCTCTCCTTCTACCACCCAACACTACAATCTGTGAGAGATGCACTTATATAGCCAAACTGGAAGCCAAGCTCTCTCCAGCCAAGACTGGACTAGACAGTCAAGAGGAGAAGGTTAACACCTGCACCACACCACACTCAACACATTGTCCTTCAAAACCCACACTACCAAAACCCACACATAGAAACACAAAGGACACACCCACATTCACGGAGGCTCTCAATAAAAATCTTCCCAAGCAACAGAGACCTCCCAAACTGAAACACAAACAACCGCCACCCCCCAACACTACCCAAATGACACATAGCCCACAAAATCAGTGTGCCACTCAACCTCAGCCCATAAGGCAAAACAACGTACCCAACACACTAGTCCTATGTGACTCTATAATCAGGCACACTGATGTCCCACACACCAGGCTAAACAAGGAGAAAGTTACTGTCAGCTGCCTGAGGGGTGCCAGCATCTGCCACATAACACACACACTCAGGTCACTCCACAACAAGAACAAATACGACTCTGTCATTGTCCATGTTGGAGTGAATGACCTGAGATGTACCTTCCTGGGCTACATGAAAGGAGACATGGAAGAGCTCTTGGATTTTGTAGGTAGCCCAGGAAGGTATGACTCTAGCCCTGAGTAGCATCCTGCCATCACCCAGAATGATACCACAGTACAAGGACAAAATGATTGACTTCAACAATTGGCTAAGCTTCTGGTGTCATTCTAAGGGGATCCAGTATCTGTCTGCCTCGGACGACATGGTCAACAGACCATGATGCTTTGCCAGAGATGGCCTGCACCTGTTGCCCCTGGGATCCCGGATACTGGCTAAGGCTCTTGCCACCCCTATAGTGCCTTTTTTAGGCAAGGTTCAAATGCTAAATTCACCACCGTAACAGGTACAAGCAAGCCAACTCTGAGGGTAATGCTACTCAATGCTAGAAGTCTAAACCTCAAAATGCACTCACTCGAGGCACTCCTTAAAATAGAGAACATTGACATCTGTGCAGTGACAGAGACCTGGTTAAAGGCTCCAGAGAGCACCCCTGCATTACCAGGCTATAATTCATACCACACCTTTCAGCCACCTAACCTGGAATGAAACACTAAAGGCAGAGGCATGTCCATATTCATTAAGGATATCCACACCTCCAGGCTAGTTGCTCAACATAATGCATCCAAAATTATCCAAGTGCAACTAACACTGGACAAGACTGCAATCCAGGTTGTAGCTTGTTACAGATCTCCCACCATGCCCCAGGATTCCCACTCTTCATTTCTTAAGATACTGGAAAATATTAAGGTACAACCCAATACCTTAATTATGGGTGATTGCTACTACCCCACCATCATTTGGGAAAACTACTCATGTACCAACTCATTCGCTCAATGTTTTCTGCAATTCATAAATTCCAATGCCTTGGATCAGCTTTTCCACACCCCACCAGGGGCAGCAATATCCTGGACCTGGTCATTACCAATATGGGTAACAAGTGTTCCACACCAGAGGTCAACTCCTTGCTGGACAGATCTGACCACAAGCTAATCACCCTAGACATCCATATCCCACCCCCACCCCCCATTAAGGAAACCACCATCAAAAACTACTCCAAATCCAACTTCATGGTTCTTAAGACAGAAGTAGCAAACTTCACGACACCCATGCAGATGAAAAATAGAGGTACGACAGCTGAATCTTACACGAATGCACTGTATAAGCACATACACAAGTGCATGGATCGTGCCATCCCCAACAGAGCCAAGACGTTATCTTCCAAAAAAAGCAAGCCAATCTAGTGGTCCCCTGCCATAAACAAACTCTACAACAGAAGGAAGAAGCGGTTGCAAAACAGAGTAAAATCCCAAGATTGGAGGAACTTCCTGGTCAGCCTCAGCAAGAAGCTGAGATCCCTCATAAAATCCTCCAAATACAGTTATGAAAATAAAATCGCCACTGATTCCAAAGACAACCACAAAGCATTCTACAGCAATGTCAAGAATCTCAATGGCAACACTCAGATATGGTCTGAGCTACAGCACAATGGCACTAAATATACAGAACCAACCAATATTGCCAACATCCTGGCAGATAGGTTCAGTGATAACTTTACCCCCCCCCTCTCACCCTCCAAAGGGCCCATATTAATACCAGAAGAATGCAAAGCCCCTACAATCATGGATGAATAAGTAAAGACCGCACTCTCCAAAGCCAAGAACACAGCATCCATGGGACCAAACAACATCTGCGTACTGCACGAACTACAGAATGAAGTGGCACCCCACCTAAGTACCATGTTCAATCATAGCCTCACCTCAGGATATGTGCCTACTGAATGGTGCACAGCGATGGTTATCCCACTCCCCAAAGGGGATGCCACCATGGACCCCAGAAACTACTGCCCCATTAGCCTGATGACCCTTGTCTGCAAAGCCATGGAACGTATCATCTTGGAGCTTATAAACAAAGACATAGGTAACCTCCAAACCCTGGACCCCACACAGTTTGGGTTTGTAAAAGGTAGATCATGTCTACTAAACCTGATTGACTTCTTTGAAGCAGTCACTAGAGACATAGACGAAGGCAAGGTAGTGCACACAGCCTATCTTGACCTCACCAAGGATCCCCCACTCTGTAATTATAGATAAAATCACTAAACTGGGCATAAATCCCTATGTCACAAGATGGGTGACCAACTGGCTCACTGACAGAACCCACACAGGAAAAGTAGCCGACTCCAAGTCTGACTTCAGACCAGTGATGAGTGGAGTACCACAGGGTTTGGTCCTGGGTCCTCTCCTGTTCGGCATCTACTTCTATGAAATACAGGCTAACACAGAAGGTCTTTGGCTAACAAAGTTCGCAGATGACTGCAAACTGGGAGCCATAATAGAATCACCTAATGATGTAGACGTTCTACAAAAGGGCCTCACAGAGACAGATGCTTGGTATCAAAGTCATGGCCTCAAGCTCAATGCCAAGAAGTGCATTGTCATCCCTTTTGGGAAAAACTTGGTACTCATGAACTACCACATAGGTGGTAGCTCACTAAACACTAAAAGTGTGATAAGATACCTCAGGACACAGGTGGACAGTAGTCTCTCGTTTGAGAACCACATTGCCATAGTAGTCAGGAAATCCTTCTACGTGGCACACCTCATCACAAAAGAGTTATCCTCTAGAAAAAAGAAGGTCATTGTTTCTCTCTATTCATCCCTCATCAAACCCATTATAGAGTACAATGCCCTGTTCGGCATGTGTCTCACAAGACACCTACAACAATTGGAAAGGCCACAGAAATACCTCACTAAGAGGATTACCGGACTCAAACAGATGTCATATGCAGACCGTCTCAAAAAACTCCAGCTCTACTCCATCACATATTATATACTCAGAGGCAATCTCTGCCTAACATACAAAGCTATGTCAAACCCAGAACTGTTGGACATGCTACACTTAAAGAAATCCCAATCTCTCTGAAGCACATGATCCAGGGACCTAAACTTTTAGTTATGTACTTACCATAACTTTAGATGTTTGGGATCCATCTCGCCTACATTCTGCACTAATGGGCTCGGAGCCGATCCCTCGGCTCCGACTCGGCACGCTATGCTATAGAGCGAGGCCTCTTATTGGCTGAGCTATTTCTTATCCCAGGATGCACCACCACTAATCCCCCAGATCTTGTTTGTCCGCATTCATGCACACATGCACAACTTGTTTATATAACATTGTTAGATGTTTCAAGATGAAACAACAGGATTCGGACCTTCTGATATTCTCTGATCTCCAAGGAAGGGGGAAGGAGGGTGGGTTATTAGGAATGTAGGCGAGATGGATCCCAAACATCTAAAGTTATGGTAAGTACATAACTAAAAGATGTTATGTGATCCTATCTCGCCTACATTCTGTACTGATGGGACAGCGTCCCTAGCACCTAAATCCCAGGTGGCTCATTGGAAAACACTCCTGAGCACTGTGGAACCAAATGAAGCTCGTCCTCTAGATGCCACATCCAGTTTGTAGTGGGAAATGAAAGTGTGCGGGGAAGACCATGTAGCCGCAGCACAAATGTCACTAATGGCAAGCTTAGAATGAAATGCTATCGAAGTAGCCATAGCCCTTGTAGAATGAGCTTTGACAGAGGTGGTAAGCTCTTTGTTAGAATAAGAATAAGCTTGAGTAATACAGTCCCTGATCCATTTGGCAATAGTGACCTTTGTGACAGCTTTGCCCAATTTATTGTCTGCAAAGGATACAAACAACTGATCTGTTTTCCTTGTTTGTTTGGTTCTGTCTAAATAAAAACACAACTGCCTGTGGATATCTAGTGTGTGGAATATGAATTCCGCTTTGTTAGAATATTTTGGAAAAAAGACTGGAAGTTCTAACGATTGTTGTAGGCAGAAACTGGAACAAACTTTAGGGACAAAGGAAGGATTTGGCCTGAGAGATGCTCTGTCTTTGTGAAAAACCAAGTGCGGGGGTTTTACAGACAAAGCTTGAAGCTCTGAAACTCTTCTGGCAGAAGTAATCGCCACCAGAAAAGCAGTCTTCCACGATAGAAATTTTAGATCACATGTAGCTGCCGGTTCAAAGGGGGAGGAAGTTAAGGCACGTAACACCACATCGAGATCCCATGGAGGAGCAGGATGAGAAATCGGAGGTCTTAACAGCGCAGCACCTTTCAAGAAGGTCTTACACAATCTGTTGCTCATTAAAGGTGGGTTTATAGATTCGTGAAAATTGGAAATCGCTGCCAATTGAACCTTGATGGTAGAGACTGAAGAGCCTTGATTGAAAAGAGAAGTTAAAAATTTTAGTACTTCTGCCACGGGAATAGAGATGTGATCCAGGCCCCGGAGTTGAGCCCAAATAGCAAATCTTTTCCATTTGCTAGAATACAGTTTCTTTGTAGCAGACTTATGGGCCAAAGATAATATGTGTACAACCTCTGGATCCAATGTATGACTCCTGACTATAGTCGGAAGAGGAGGAGCCAAGCCATCAATTTTAAGGTGTGCAGGGACTGGTGGAATAGTCCCGACTGATGAACCAAAAGGTCTGGGATCTGATCCAGGAACCATGGACCTTCCAGAGCATATTTCCGAAGATAGGAAAACCATACTTGACGAGGCCAGTAAGGAGCAACTAAGATCATTTTGCTCCCCAAGAGAGATGCCTTTTGGATCACCCTGGGAAGGAGAGGAACTGGGGGGAAGGCATAAAGCAAGCCGGTGGGCCAAGGACGGGCTAGTGCGTCCATGGGGCTCTTCCCCGGAGCCGGGGTAGAGAGAAGAATTCTTTGCACTTCGCATTTAGTGGAGTCGCGAAGAGGTCGCAACACGGAACTCCCCATTTGCTGAAAATCTGACTTGCAACTGTCATGTTCAGAGACCATTCGTGAGGAGAGAGGATGGTTCTGCTCAGTCTGTCGGCTATCACATTGGACTTGCCCGGGATATGAGTAGCCACTAGAAAGCGTTTGGTCGAGACTGCCCATTCCCAGACTCTCATGGCCTCTCTGCAAAGAGGATAGGATCTGGTCCCTCCCTGTTTGTTCAGGTACCAGACAACTGACATGTTGTCTGAGTGAACGGCAATTACGCCCTGAGGGAGGTAATCATGAAGGGCTTGAAGGGACAGAAGCACTGCCCTCATTTCTAGGATGTTGATATGAAGTAGGGTCTCTTCTGGGTGCCATTTGCCTTGGACTGACCTGCCCAGGGAATGCCCCTCCCCACCCCATCTGGGAGGCGTCCATGGTCAACGTGGCTGCAGGAGGAGGTGGAACAAAGGGTCGTCCCTGATCCAAATTGGAGGGCACTAGCCACCAGCGAAGGTCCCATTTGCATGCTTCCGTGATCCATATGAGGTGACTGAGAGGGAGTTCCTGAAAGGACCACTGAGCTGAAAGAAGCCACTGGAGAATTCTCATGTGCAACCTTGCCAGGGGGATTAGAAGAACCGTGGCAGACATGGATCCCAATAGCTGCAGGACCATTCTGGCTGGGGCTTTGGACCTGGGAAGTAAGGCTCGAACTTGAGTCTGTATGGTTTGTATTCTGTCTGTAGGTAGATAGACCCGCATTCGGTTTGAGTCTATCTCTACCCCTATGAATCTTATTCGTTGAGATGGCAGCAACACAGACTTTGGCCAATTGAAGGTGATTCCAAGGGAATTGCCCAGTGATATAGTGGCTTGTAGGCTCCGCAGTAGTAGAT
Organism: Protopterus annectens; assembly: GCF_019279795.1. Classification (NCBI taxonomy): domain Eukaryota; kingdom Metazoa; phylum Chordata; order Ceratodontiformes; family Protopteridae; genus Protopterus; species Protopterus annectens. The sequence continues at coordinate 1,023,272,813 of NC_056745.1, read as the reverse complement.
GCTTGGAGGTGGCAGTTAGGAGCCAGTCGTCTAGATACGGAAACACCTGGAATCCTAGACTTCTCAGGTGAGCAGTCATGACTGCCAAGCACTTGGTGAACACCCTGGGGGCTGTGGTGAGACCAAAGGGCAGCGGAACTGAAAATGACTGCCTCCTAGGCTGAAGCGCAGATGTCTCCTGGATGCTTGATGTACCATGATATGGTAATAAGCGTCCTTGAGATCTATGGAGCACATCCAAACACCTTTCTCCAGCAATGGGAGAATGGTTTGTAGGGTGACCATTCGGAACTTGGACTTTCTGACTGAATGGTTTAGAATAATGAGGTCCAAAATGGGCCTCAAGTCCCCTGTCTTTTTTGGCACCAAAAAGAATCTTGAGTAAGTCCCTAATCCGATCTGGTCTGCGGGGACCGGTTGGATGACTCCTTTTTGCAGCAGCTTTGAAACTTCTGAGGCTGCAGTATCCCGTTGACTGGGTGGCGGGTTCAGGATTTTTTTGGACTGAGGTGGAGAGTGAGAGAAAGGGATGGTGTAACCTCCGGCGATAATTCGAAGCACCCATCGGTCCTGAGTGATACCTTCCCAGGCTTTTAGGTGCTTGAGAAACGACCCCCGACTGGTTCCGGAGCTGCACAGTCGGGCAATCCCTCAGGGACTGTGAAAGGCTGAAGAGCCACGAAAGGACTCGCGGTCTCCAGTGTTGCGAGGGCCTCTGCCGCTTCTGGGACGGCGTCTTCCGGAAGAATTTCCCCTCCCTGCCTCTGGAAGGGGATCCTCCTGCTGAGAGGGAAAGGCTTCTGAGATCTACGGAACCACATTTTCCCTCCTCTTTTAGCCTTGGGATAAGGCCGAAAGGGAGTGGAAAATCGTGCCCCTACGGCAGTCAGAGTCTTACCCTCCTGTTCGCAGCGGGTCAGTGTGTCCTTTACCTTGGGTCCAAACAGGGAGGACCCATCAAAGGGGGCATCGGCAAAGGAAGACTTAAAGGCCTCCGTGAAATGACACAGGCGGATCCAGGCTTGTCTCCGTAGAGCAATGCCTGTACCCGCCGCTCTACTCGCCCCTTCGGCCGCATAAGAAATGAGCCTCATTGACGAGTTTGAAATGGACGACAATGTAGCCAGCTGAGAGCCAACTGTCTGGGCCAGCTCCTGAGGCAGGTTACCCAAGAGGGTATCGGATAGTTCTTTAATCAGATCCCTCTGAAATCTAGTAAAGTGCGTAAGGTAGTTCAAGGACCTTAATGTAAAGGCCGCTGAACTTAGGGTGCGCTTTCCGTACCGATCCATGCTCCTAGACTCCTTATTAGGAGGATGGACGGACGTCGAAACCTCTGCTACATCTTGCTGGGTAGCAGATGCCACCACCAAAGCATCTACAGCCACACCTTTAGTTAGAAACTCTTTTCAGGGGTGCTGAGGAACTTATTCGGACGAGCAGGCACCGGTTCCACAGAGTCTGGGTGTTCCCACGCCCTTCGACAGATCAAATCCAAGAGCTCGTCGAAGGGCAGAGACACCCAGGAGGCAGAGGGCTGAGCCCCGAAGGCCTTAAGGAACACCGACTCATCAGCAGAAGGGGGTTTGGACTGCCAGCCACCTCGTTGTTTAAGGGCTTCCAGGATGTCTGCAAAGGAGACATCATCCGAGGATGACTTAGGGGACCGCTCTGCATCATCGAGATCAGTGTCTGATGTAAGAGACTCATCAGGGGAGTCAACGTGCTTCCTCTTGCACGATCTTTTCCTGGGGGGTTCTTCCGAAGAGGCTTCAGAAGGACCTCCAGGAGGGGGGGAAACCCCAGTGGGGGTAACCTCAGGCCCCGGGGCTCTGCTGTCTAAGGACAGGGGGACTGCCAAAGACCCAGTCTCGGTATGCAGGGAAGGAGCTGGGGAGACCGTGGAGGTAGCCAAAGATGATTTGGCTAACGCACTCCTCATAGCCCTGAAGGCGGGACCACCAGAATCCTGGGAGGGTCCCACCTCCGTGGCCACGATGGTAGATGGCACCCCCACAGCTGACGCACTGAGAGGAAGGCTTGGGACCGAAAACATCAGTCCCGAAGCATCCCCCCTGGGCCGACGGAAGAAGTCCGCATACCGAACTCCGACCCAAGAGCCGGAGTTGGAGTAAGGGTCGGGCCTGACCCTAAAACCTCCACCGGTTCCACCAGCACCGGCTCCAATGGTGCCATGGCTGTTGGAGGAGGAACCATTGTAGCAAGGTGGACCATCGGCTCCGAAGCCGAATGGCCTGGAGCCAAAACTAACTTTTGGAACACCGGAGACTGGAAGAGTCTTAGGAGCACCCTGTCGATGTCCGAATCAGACATCTTGGATGATCTGGACGATACTGATCAGGTCCGAACCGATTTCTCCATTGGCTCCAAAGGACTAGGGGACCGGCTCTGAATGGATTCTATAACTATCGGCTCCGAGGGAGATCTCAAGGCAATTTCCCTCGGTGCCGATAAGGACTTCGGCTCCGAAGGGGAAGAGTCTGAGCCGGTAACCCTCATCGGCTCCAATATCAGTGGAGCCGATGAAGGTGACCCGCCTCTCGATGCCCCAGTCCTCGGCTCCGAAACCAGAGGGGTCGAGACTGGAGGCATCGAGGCAGACTGTTCCCCTCGGCTCCAAGTCCGTGGAGCCGATGGAGAAGTCTGCCTAGGTTTTTTGGCAGTCGGTTCCGACTGACTGGTCGGAGCTGACGCTTTCTTCTTTTTTGAAGGAGAGGGAGACGAAGATAAAGCCTCCTCGAAGGATGGCTTGATTAACCCCTTAAGGATTAATTTGTTTTTCCTCTCCTGGAGGACCCTTGATGAGAAGGCGTGACACACGCTACATGATTCTTGTAGGTGCTTGGCGCCTAAACAGTAAACGCATGAGGAGTGGTCGCCCGTTATGGACATCTTAAAACCACACCTCATGCAGTTTTTAAACCCGGAGGGTTTATGCTCTTTGGATATGACTAAAGAGAAAAAAAACAGTTATCTAAGATAACACGAAAAACTAGCTAGTTAAGTTCAAATTATAAAGTTTTTTTTTTTTTTTTACACAATAACACAGTGCACAAGAAAAAACACAGAAAGAGAGGGTCAAGAACCTCTAACTAAAATGGGTACTTGACCCACAAATAAACGCTAGAATAGCAAAAGGGGAAGGCCCCTCTAACTAAAACGGGAAACCTTCCCTTAACAAAAAGAACAACTTTCTCAACAAAATCACCAAATACACACACGTATCACAACAATAGCTGTTAAAACAGCTTTTGGGTTGAAAATGAGAGCAAATTCCTGACAGGAAAAGTCTAAATAAATTAGTACTTAGCCCAGCCAAGTTGAGACCATGTCTTAGCTTGTAAGCGGCAAACAAGATCTGGGGGATTAGTGGTGGTGCATCCTGGGATAAGAAATAGCTCAGCCAATAAGAGGCCTCGCTCTATAGCATAGCGTGCCGAGTCGGAGCCGAGGGATCGGCTCCGAGCCCATCAGTACAGAATGTAGGCGAGATAGGATCACATAACATCCTTGTCACCACAATAAACAGAACATGCTGGAGGCATAGATTCCTGTCCCAGAGACTTCCCATACTCTGGAACAAACTACCCATTCATGTCAAGCAAAGCTCCTCATTGGCCCTCTTTAAGAAAAATCTTGATGACTGGATAGTAAATAGAAAATTAACCTCGAGGATCACTTCTGCGGCACTGCTTGACAGGGGCACAGGAAAATAATATTCTTAGGTGGCGAAAGCCAGGGAACCTTTTTGGCTAGGCTTATATAGCCACCATGGCCTAGTACCTACCTATGAACCTATAAAAAGTTATTTTGATAAATTAATATGATTCAGTTCTCTTTATCATGGATATCAATTAAAACAAAATCCTAACACTGAATTTGTAGCAAATGCTTTCAGTGTGGAACTTCGAGGAACATGAACTTTTTAAGACCCCAAATGAGGAACGTTCCTTGTAATGAGGTACACTTGAGAGATATGCCTTTAAGTTTCAATAAAGAACCATGTCTCCTTTAGTGTTTTTTTACCTATATCTCTATTTGCCTTTGTTTTTCTGAAATGAATCAAGTATTGTGCATTCATCATGTTCACAACTGGGAGGTATTAACAGGTTACAGTCAAGATCTTCTCAGTCCCAGCAAAAGAAATATATAATGGTAAATAAGCCAGATGCATGAAGTTGAAGGACAGAGCTTTAAGTGTTCCTTAGCCAGCCCAAGTTATATGAAAGTCTGCAGAGGATGGATGACAGAAAGCAGTGAGTGCCACCTCAGTGACCTGGATAAAGGAGCTAGTCTGTTCTCAGTGCAGGAACACCATCTAAGGAAGGCTGGAATGACATTCCTGCAAATGGGAATCAAGAGCTGGAACTGACAAGGAATTTTTGCAGTCTAGATAAACACCAAGGATATACTGGAGCTCACAACTGCACCAAATGCTCAGCACAGCAGCTACTACATTGTTGCTTGTTACCAGAGGTAATGGAGTAGAAACACAACAAAAATCATCTAATCTCTCACAGGGTAAACCCATAGTTGCCTGACTTTCACCTCTCCCTTTCAGTGTTTTCCAGTGTCTGCAGCTGGTGATGAACAAATGGAGTCATAAGGAGAATAGACCCTGATTTTCCCAGGTGGGGGACTGAAAGTAGGAAACTGTAATGGCGAGCACTCTAAAGGTGGGAATCAAACTACATGTGGCACAGAGGTCAAGGAGAGATGACATAGCCTGGTTTTCCAAGTCTGACAGCTTTCATTCCATGATAATAATGTAGGACATTAAGCAGCTTAACCCTTATAGCTCTATTTATTTATTCAGTTTGTTAATCCAGTAGATGGGCTGGTCCAAGGACCCTTTAACAAAAAAACAGTAAAAAACACTGCACGGACAAGCAGTACTCAGAGACGTATACTCGTTTAATAAGAATGCCGGTAAATTAAAAACAAACAACACTATGTATAGTAAACAACAAATAAAATTACCATGATAAGTGCTTTCATCCCATATTATGAAATTTGCTTAGATAAAAGGCCATCGTAGTCACAACCTTAAATATAAACGGTTAACCGATCATATCATTCAATCAGATGAGCCCCCAAGGAATAATCCAGTCACTAGAAGTGTTAAAACATCAGTCAACAAAATATGTGTCCTACACACCCTTACTATTTTGACCAATCTCTTGCCACCAGAGGTAAACCAATCCCAAACAGGGATTGAGAAAGGAAAAGAGTAAACCAATAGCTCGCCAGCCAACAAATAACCAATCCTATTGTGGCTGTGTCATTTTGTCCACTCAGAATCAAGCTCATAATGCCATTAGAAAAACTATAGCATAGAAAAACTGCCTATGGCTGAATTAAAATTATGTTCACAAATTAATTAAAAAACAGTACGTTATATAAATATATATAAAATAACAATAATGTCAAATACAAAATGTATAAATACAAAATACACGTACACATCAATAAAATTATCTATACATCAATTTAAATTTCATGATGCTAGAGATGAAAATAAAATCATTCAAGCCTGGGTAATTGCTTGCTTTTGTACATAACTGCCACAAGAGTTCCTGTCTCTCTATTAACACATTCCAGGGACCACCTCTGGGATCTTGTATACGTTGTTAAAGAATACAGAATCCAAAAAAAATGGTCAGGGTATATTTAAATATGTATAAATAAAGCATCTATATCTTTATTCATCTGAATATCATATAGAGGGTCTACTTTAGAACACTGAAAACTCAAAATGTCGATCGCTCACATGAGCGAATAATCAGGACGTCTATGTTGTTTTTTTGGGATTGCAGTACAGTGAAGATTTGGAGTACGAATATATAGTTAGCGGGGGGTGTGGGGGTCACAGCCCCCCACAATAGCGATTTCAAGTTCCTGATTATTCGCTCATGTGAGCGTTCAATATTTTGATTTTTTTGTTGTTCTGACATAGACCCAATGTAGAAGTTCATAGATCCTATCTTTTAGTCTGTGCTTGGTTTTACCGATATAAAAGGTGGGGCAGTTCATGCAGCATGCAACGTAAACTACCCCTTTAGAGAGACAGTTGAAGTGGTCATTTATTTTGATCAACATGTTATTTAATCTAAGTTGATCACACACTAAAATCTCAGTGCAATAATTGCAGTGGCTGCATTTTTTCATCTCCAGATTTTGAACGTTAAGTAAAACCTTAGATTCAAGGATGCTCTTGATGTTTTGTCCTCTCTTGAATACCACAGGTGGTCTGATATCAAATTTCTCCCTCAGTGCACCATCTTGTGTCAGAAGTTGCCAATTATTTTCTAAAATATTTTTTTTTTTGTCAAACCACTGGACGACGAAATTGTTATGAAGGCATTAATACAGTCACAGCTATATCTCTTTGTCATCTGGGAATGTGTTTGATTCTCAGTAGTGACCACAGTATTAGCCTTGGAGATATTCACTGAAGCTAAACCTCCCAGTAGTGGGGAAAATTGACCTTTTTCTCATTTGTTCATAACCTCAATCATTAAACTATCTATAACTTTACCAGAATAGCCTTGTTTTAGGAACATATTTTTCAGTAAAGAACATTCTTCCCAGAACTCCTCCTCAATTGTAATCATTCTGACTGCCCTTACAAACTGACCTTTGGCTACCACCCTCTTTCGCGATATCGTATGTGAACTGTCATAATATAAAAAACTTTTAAACCATGACCCAGGTGAAATGCAAAGAAGCCTTATGAAAAAAAAAAAGTTAATGAAAAGTTGAGACTTAAAAAGGACAGAATATATATAGTATATAGTATTAATACAACGGTCAAGAAGTATGAGGAATATCGACTTAAAACATTCACGTTCAAACACATTGAATATAAATATTATTACACAGACCAAATGCATTAATAATCAGTTAATGATTCGTTTACAAACAAACAAACTCCTTACCCTCCAGTCAACATGGTTTCAGACAAGGGCATAGCACTACCACAGGCCTCCTAATCTCCACTAACACTATTACCTAGCCAGAGACAAAGGTCTACTGGTTTCTGCCATGTTTCTGGATCTGTCCAAGGCCTTCAATAAAATTTCCCATAGTCTACTTCTTACACAACTCCCTTCACTTGGTCTTTCAATACCTCCACCAACTGGTTCTCCAGTTACCTTTCCCATAGACACCAGTCTGTTAAATGGTTAATTAATTCCTACTCTTCCTTACTACTCATTAACACATGTTCCCCAAGATTCCATACTAGGGCCACTGATTTTTAACCTATTTACCAACAACCTACACTTTGTAAAATGTCAAGCATCCATCATACAATATGCAGATGACTACACTTTAATCTGTTCTGCCAGTAACCTAATTACTCTACAACACATCACCTAAGAGTAATTTTCATTGTTTACAAGCTGGCTCAATAACTCCTGGCTTGTAGTCAGTCCAAACAAACAAGGCTGCTATTATTTCTTCCAAAAGCCCATACACTCCTCAAACAAAATTTCTCAATAACAGCATCTGATAACACCCATATAGAAGTCATCCTCCATACCAGCCTACTAGGTATGACAACTGATAACTTGAAATTTTACTTAATGTACAACAGGTTATAAAAAAAAAAAAAATCACCAAAATTAGGGACACTATAGAACAAAAAAAATGCTTAACTGATTCATCGAGGAAGCTCCTAGCCTCTGCAGTCCCACTCCCCACTTTATTATATAGCTCCCCTGTACTGCTTAACCTTCAAGCTTCCATCCAAAATAAACTAAACCAGTGCTACAGTAAAATTGCAAAATTTGCCACTAATTCATCAAACAGAACCCATCACTGGTTACCCCCAAAACAGTGTGATTGGCTTGAATTACCAAAGCAACTCACTTACACCCAACTACTCCTCGCAAACAAACTGATATACAGACTATAACAAATCAAAGCCTTACTAGATTTAATGCACGCACATACCTCTGCTAGGCCACTTTGATCTGAAAACAGAATGCTCCCCAGTACATACAAACTATACCTGTAAGCAGGACGTTATCTATTCCAGCTATGTACCCACCCTGGAACCCTAGCTCCTTATCCCTCATACTAGCAAACTTTCCACTTTCAAGACCAATTTATCTGACACCTGGACCTGAACATGTACAACCCTCAGATTAGATGCATGAAAAGAGACATGGAGGAGCTCTTGAATTATGCAGCCCAGGCAGGTATGACCCTAGCCCTGAGTAGCATCCTACCATCACCAAGAATGGTACCACAGCACAAGCAGAAAATTATTGACTTCAACAATTGGCTAAGTTTCTGGTGTCATTCTAAGGAGATCCAGTACCTGTCTTCCTGGGATGATATGATTGACAGACCTCGATGCTTTGCCAGAGCTGGCCTGCATCTGTCACCCCTGGGTTTCTGGATACTGGACAAGGCTCTTACCATCCCTATATTGCCTTTTTTAGGCAGTGTTCCAAAGACCAAATTACCACCGTAACAGCTACAAACAAATGCAAACTGAGGGTCATGCTGCTCAATGCTCGAAGTCTAAATCTCAAAATACACTCACTCGAAGCACTCCTTAAAATGGAGAATTTCGACATTTGTGTTGTAACAGAGTCCTGGTTCAAGGCAGCAGAAAGCACCCCTGCATTACCAGGCTATAACTCATTCCACACCTTTCAGCCCCAGAACTTGGACCAAAGCTCCTAAGGCGGTGGTGTTTCCATATTCATAAAGGATGCGCACACCTCCAGATTGGTAGCCCAACATAACGCATCTAAGATACTTCAGGTGCAGCTAACATTGGGTAAGACAGCGATTCAGGTCATAGCCTGCTATAGGTCCCCAACCATGTCCCAAGACTCACACTCCACGTTCCTAAGCACCCTGGAGAATATTAGGGTCCAACCTAACACTCTCATACTGGGTGACTTCAACTACCACCCCATTAACTGGGAAAACTACTCATGTACCAATACACTTAGGTTCATAGGTTCATAGGTTGATACTAGGCTATCGGCCCTAAGGCCTATGCAAACCTAGCCATAACAATTCCCTGGACATTTTTTTCCCACAATATTTACTTCTCTGGGCCCCTGTCCAGCAGGACGACTGACATGATCCCCGGGGTGAATTTCCTACCTCCCATCCAATCATCAAGGTTCCTTTTGAAGAGGGCCAATGAGGCGCTCTGCTTGACATGTATGGGCAGTCTATTCCAGAGTATGGGGAGTCTCTGGGTCAGGAACCTATCCCTCCAGCATGTTTTGTTCATTGTGATGATAAGGTTTAGATCCCTGGAGCATGTGGCTCTGAGGGATTGGGATTTCTTTAAGTGGAGCATGTTCAACAGCTCAGGGTTTGACATGCCCTTGTATGTTAAGCAGAGATCGCCTCTGAGTAGACGATATGCCACGGAGTATAGCTGGAGTTTTTTTAGATGGTCAGCATATGGCATCTGCTTTAGGCTTGTGATTCTTTTAGTGAGGTATTTCTGTGGTCTTTCCAGCTGTTGCAGATGTCTTGTGAGGTACATACCAAATGGGGCATTATACTCTATAATGGGTCTAATGAGGGATGAGTATAGTGGGATAATGATCTCCTTTTATCTGGATGAAAAGCCCTTAGTGATGAGGTGTGCCTCGTAGAAGGATTTCCTGACTGTTGTGGCGATGTAGTTATCGAAAGTGAGACCACTGTCCACTTGTGTCCCTAAGTCTCTCATCACACTTTCCATGTTTAGTGTCCTGCCACCTATGTGGTAGTTCATGGGTACATGTTTTTTTCCAAATGGGATAACTATACATTTCTTGGCATTAAGCTTGAGCCCATGGCTGACACCAGGCATCTGTTTCTGTAAGGCCCTTTTGTAGAATACCCACATCATTTGGGGATTCAATAATGGCTCCCAGTTTGCAGTCATCTGCAAACTTTGTTAGCCAGAGTCCCTTAGTGTTGGCCTGTACTTCAGAGACGTAGATGCCAAACAAGAGTGGTCCCAGGACTGAACCCTGAGGTACTCCACTTGTCACTTGTCTGGAGCTGGATTTGGAGTCGGCTACTTTTACAGTCTGGGTTCTGTCAGTAAGCCAGTTGGCAACCCATCGAGTGACGTAGGGATTTATGCCCAGCTTAGTAAGTTTATCTATGATTCTAGAGTGGGGGATGGTGTCAAAGGCCTTGGCGTGGTCCAGATAGGCTGTGTGGACTGCCTTACCCTTGTCTATAGCTCTGGAGACTGATTAGAAGAAGTCAATCAGATTCAGGAGACAAGATCGGCCCTTCACAAATCCAAACTGGGTGGGGTCCAGTGTCTGGAGGTTGCCAATGTCTTTGTTTATAAGTTCCTTGATAATGCATTACATGCCCTTGCAGATCAGGCTTGTCAGACTGATGGGATGGTAGTTCCCGGGATCCAAGGCGGATCCTCCCTTGTGGAGCAGCGTAACTGTAGTTGTGTGCTACTCAGTGGGCACAAAGCCTGAGGTGAGGCTATGATTGAACATGACACTTAGTTGGGGTGCCAGTTCATTTTGTAGTTCATGTAGTACACAGCCTGGGATGTCATCTATTCCCCTGGATGCTGTATTCTTAGCTTTGGAGAATGCTGTTTCTACCTGTGTGGCTGTGATTATTGGAATTTGGCAATCTTTTGGTATTGAGATGGGCCCTTTAGGGGGCGAGAGGGGAGTGAAGTTGGCACTAAATCGATCTGCCAGGATATTGGCAATATCCTTGGGATAAGTATATTTAATGCCATTCTGTTGTAGCTCAGAGCAGATCTGAGCATTGCCATTTAGATTCTTGATATAACTATAGAATGCCTTGTGGTTGTCTTTGGAATCATTGGCAATTTTATTTTCATAACTAGCTTTTGAGGACTTTATGAGGGATCTCAGCTTCTTACTGAGGCTGGTGAGGGAGTTTTTTGCATTCTGGGATTTTCCTCTTTTCTGCAACAGTTTCTTCCTTCTGTTGTATAGTTTGTTTATAGCAGGGGACCACCAATGCTTTCTGGAATTTATTAATTCCAATGGCCTGGACCAGCTCATTCTTAGCCCCAGTAGAGGTAGCAACATCCTTGACCTGGTCATTACTAACATGGGTGACCATTGCTCTACACCAATAGTCATCTCCTCCCTGGTTAGATCCAACCACAAACTAATCACCTTGAAATACCACATCCTTCCCACCCCCCCACCCCCCCACCCCCCCTCAAAAGGTAACCACTATGAAAAACTTCTACAAAGCTAACTTTGGGCTCCTAAAAACAGAGGTGGCTAACTTCATGGTACCCATGCAAATGAAGAATAGTTGCATCACCGCTGAATCATACACCTATGCATTGTGCAAACACGTACACAAATGCATGGATCTCGCCATACCCAGTACAACCAAGATGCTCTCCTCAAAAAAGGGAAGTCGAGCTAGTGGTCCCCTGCCATAAACAAAAGGAGGAAATTGTTGCAGAATAAGGTGACATCCCAAGACTGGAAAAACTCCCTTATCAGCCTCAGCAAAAGGTTGAGATCCCTCATCAAATCCTCTAAAGCTAGCTATGAAAACAGAATTGCAGATAGTAAAGAGAACCACAAGGCCTTCTATAGTTGTGTAAAGAATTTCCATGGCAATACCCAGATTTGCTCTGAGTTACTGCACAATGGTACCTCTTTACCGAGCCAACAGATATTGCCAATAAACTAGCTGACAGATCCAGTGCCAACTTCCCCAAAGGACCAATCATAATACCAGTAGATTGCCAGGCACCCAGTATTACTGCTGCACAGGTTAAAACAGCACTGTCCAAGGACAAGAATACAGCTTCATGGTACCTGACAATATCCCCGGCTGTATTCTACATGAACTACAGAGTGAAATGGCACCTCACCTGTGTGCCCTGTTCAATCACAGGCTCACCTCAGGCTTTGTCCCTACTGAATGGCACACTGCTATAGTCATACCTCTCTACAAGGGAGGACTGACTACAGACCGCCCGGGAACTATCGACCCATTAGCCTGATGAGTCTGATATGCAAAGCTATGGAATGCATCATCATGGACCTAATAAACAAGGATATAGGAAATCTCCAAACTCTGGATCCTACACAGTCTGGTTTTGTGAAGGGTAGATCATGCCTGCTCAACTTGGTTGACTTCTTTGAGTCAGTCACCAGAGCTGTGGATGAAGGCAAGGTGATTCATACACCCTACCTTGATCTGGCCAAGGCCTTTGATACCATTCCCCACTCAGGAATCATAGAAAAATGTACTAAGCTAGGCATCAACCCCTATATCACTAGGTGGGTTGCAAACTGGTTCACAGATAGAACCCACAGTGTGAAAGTAGCTGACTCCAAATCAGACTGTCAACCAGTCAAGAGTGGAGTCCCACAGGGTTTCTGGGTTCTCTCCTGTTTGGTATCTACTTCTCTGAAGTCCAGGCCAACATGAAGGGACTCTGGCTGACAAAGTTCGCAGATGATTGCAAGTTGGGAGTTGTTATTAACTCCCCAAGTGATGCTGACATCCTACAGAAAAGCTTCAATGAGACCAACGACTGTTGTCAGAACCACGGCCTTAAACTCAATGCCAAAAAATGTGTCATCATCCCCCTTGAGAAAAAACAGGTTCCCTTGAATTACCACATCGATGGTAGTCCACTGAACACAGAAGGCATTATAAGAGATCTAGGAACCTAGGATGACAGCAACCTCTCTTTTGGCCACCACATTGCCACTGCGGTCAGAAAGTCCTTTTATGTAGCACATCTCATTACTAAGGATTTTTCATCCAGGAAGAAAGAGGTCATTGTCTCCCTGTACTCTTCCCTCATTAGGCCAATCTTTGAGTACAATGCCCCATTTGGCATGTACCTCACTAGACACCTGCAACAACTGGAGAGGCTGCAAAAGTACCTCACAAAGAGGATCCTAGGCCTTAAACACTTGTCCTATATGGGCAGACTCAAAAAACTCCAACTATTCTCTGTCTCATGTCACCTATTTGACTTACAAAGCCATGTCTGACCCAGCTCTGTTAGAAATGCTACATCTAAAAAAATCCCAATCCCTCTGCTCCACACGGGTCTCTATTAAATTATCAAACTTTTCAAAGTTCGAATGTCATATGGTCGACACCATATAATCGAACTTTGAAAAGTTTGAAAGTGAAAGGCAACGGCTCCATACGTGCAGAATGGGAAAATTTCCCTTTTCTGCACTGATGTGCGGTCTCGAAGTTGGTATATTGAAGTAGGTGGTGTGTAGGGGGTGCAATGGGGGCTTGACCCCCTGCTCAGAACATTAAGGTAAGTGTTTTTTTTTACGTTTTTATTGTATATTCAAAGATTCAAGTTTCGCCCATATATTGTTGAACATATGAGGTTCGAAATTTTGAAGCTTTGAATATATAATATAGACCCACACCACATGCTCCAGAGACCTCAACCTCATTACCACAATCAACAGAACATGCTGGAGGGACAGGTTCATAACTTGCCCATGCTATGGAATAGACTTCCCATACATGTCAAGCAGAGCACCTCACTGGCCCTCTTCAAGAGAAATCTTGATAAGTGGATGGGAAACAGAAACTTCACCCTAGGGATCACTCCAGTGGCTCTGCTCGACAGAGGCACTAGGAACTAAGGTTGGGTGGCACGATGCCAGGGTAATCCTATGGGTTAGGCTTGTAAAGGCACCAGAGCCATTAACCTATACACACCTATGAACCCATAAACACACCTATGACCACCTAATCACTATAACTATGCCTTTCTCACTCTGAATTCACTAACACCCCCATATCCTAGCAGGTAGTAATGGCCTAACACCCAAAGAAGCTCTCACTTTAATGATACCATGCTACTAATGTATCTGCTACCCCTTCAGCTAACACTCACTGCTATTTATTTCCTCTCTTGTATCTTTCTATAATATTCTCATCTCTCTAATAATAAGCATCATCTTTCTCTCCATGTCTTTAACTTCCCTCCTGCTCATTATTCCTCCTAATCTCACTCTATTCCTCTGTCTATTTTAGGAGCAGAAAATATTTATTTCTCACCTCCATATATTATTAGAAATATAGTCAATATTTTGAATGGGCGGCCACGGTGGTGCAGTGGTTAGCATTGCCGCCTCAGAGCATGGTTCGATTCTCGGCTGGGGTTTCTTCTGTGCGGAGTCTGCATGTCCTCCCTGTGGTCGCGTGGGTTTCCTCCGGGTGATCCAGTTTCCTCCCACATTCCAAAGACATGCTGTAGGTGGATTGGACACTCTAAATTGGCCCTAGGTGTTAGTGTGTGTATGCCTTCTGTGGAAGGTTGGGTGCCAGGCTGGCAACTCGACACCGTAAAACTCCACTGCCAATCATGAGCAGACAGGTGATCCACTGTGGTGACCCCTAACTGGGAAAAGCCGAAAGAAGAAGATGTCAATATTTTGAATAACTATATATTAGTTTACTTGACATCAGCTACCGATAACTGCAAAGTATCTTGTTATTTGCAATACAAATTGTATTCTTGATCACAATTTGTCCTAGGAATTTTCTGTAAATATATGTCAGTCTGTTGTGGTGATTTTCTCCCCTTGTATGTAATTACTTATCAGTTATTGTAAAATGTTTTTATTTGTGCTTTATGGAGCCTTTCTCCCTAGCTCATTGTAAAATAATTAATTTGTTGCAGGGCTTTTTTCCCTTGTATATAATAACTCATCAACTACTGTTTAAATGTCTTGGAATCTTTTTTGAATTTTTTGTGGAGGTTTTTTCCATGGGCCTCCACTGAAAACGAGTCATTGACTCAATCGGACCTTCCCAGTTACCAAAGGACTAATAAAATTTATACCTCTCAGCCTGTTAGCACAAGACATCTGGCCAAAGCCTAAAATAATAGGATAACAAAGGTCTAAAAATAGGGACAGATTTTAAATATTGGTCTTATAAACTTAAATGTATGTTAATATTTAGTGACTTCAATCTTCATTGATTTGCAAGAAAAATATACAAAAATATGAGGCAAAAATCTAGGCATTCTGTGAAAATCTAGACAGTTGAGAGGTATGTTACTAGTAACACCACTTCACATTTCCTTTCACAGTCTTCCTTTGCCCTGAAATATGTCTTCACAGAATCTTTGTAAAGGATGTTTTCTTTTACTATGCACAGAGTCCTTGCAAAGGATTTGTTCTCCTTTACTGTGATAATTCATGACGCCTCCATCCTCTACAGATTTTGATTTAATTTCTATTGCTTTCATCTCTTCTTTATCATCGCAATGTCTTCACATGATTTCTTCCCTGAAATGTTGATTTTATGGCAGTGTCATGTCCCAGAGGTTAAGCATTCTCCCCCCACAGCTCGTGGGTACTCAGTGTGTTCATTCTTGATCTCTGGTCACTGTCAGTGTGAACTTTTTATTTTCTGTTAGTGATTTTTCTACCTTTGTCTGTATTTTTTCTGTGTCCTCTTCTTTCCTATCACCTCCCCAAAACATTTCAGTTGGCTGGCTACTTTGAATTGCCCATGTATGTATTGCATTTTCCGTTGGGCTTGTGGCTTGAGTCATGGCTGAAAAACATGAGATATGCTGGATGAATTATAAAACATCTAAAATTTTAAAATTTAAAATCGTAAAACGTTATAAAAATAACCTAGTAAATCTAGATAAACGTCTTGACTATGGAGCTAGATATGATAGTCCCTGCTATATCTGTGATAAAGGTCTATTATTACAACTAAGCAGTTAGGTACTAATAAGAATTTTGCTTATTTGTATGAATCTTTATATGATGTCTCAAAGGTACCTGACATCACAAGTTTTTGTAACATATGTATGTTTCTTGATAAAGGTGGTATTCCTAAGTTATCTGCAGACAGAAAATGCTCACTGACCAGGACCTTCCCAGAGGACAAATGTAAAATGGAAATTCTTCAGTCCTCATTAGGGAAGGCCCCACAGCCCTGGTGGCCTAAATATTGAACTATACTCATCCATCCATCAACAACCCCTTTATAAAACAACAAAAACAGAAATAAACTAGGAATGCAATGTCAAGACTTGTTTTTAATAAGACAAATGCAAATATGTAATTGGAGGTTGATTTTTATTGGCTGATTTGAATATTTTTTGTGACCATTATCCTAACTATTCTATGCATTGAGAAAGAGCTTATGCTTGAAAGCTTTGCGTTTGTCTTATTAAAAACAAGTTTTGACATTGTATTCCTAGTTTATTTCTGTTTTTGTGCTTTTGGGTATCTAGGAATACTTTGGTTCCTACACGAGATTTTATTTTTTGTTCCTTCATAAAACTACTCATTTGCAAATCTGTCTCCCTGTTCAACAGTACTTTCAATCTTTTTTGACCTCTGAAAGCATCAGTCCTTTCTTATGTCTTTCCACCATCTGGCAAAAAACATTTAGATGTAGATAACTATTGGATTATAAAACTCTTTAATGCTTATATTAAACTGAATGCTTAGCCAGTACAATTTAGAAAATTCGTCTCCTGCTTTTACTCCCCTTCAAGCTGACTTAATTAAAGGTAGGTGTAGCGTAAACCTCCCCTGCACCTTATCTTGCTAACTGCTTTCCACAATTTTTTATATTATTGGATGATCTACCTTTGCTTAGGCAGGGTGTTTCATTTATAAGTTGGTTACTTCAGTTTGCTACGTTGATGAGGACCTACAGTATATAGCTTCTCACTGGTTCTCCCTTGATGAAGGTTCTGTATCAGAACTTAGGTTCTTGCTTTTAAATTTTACAAAATACCGTTAGGAACTATGCTGTTGGATAGTCCTAATTTATTCCAGAGCAGCAACTAGCTATGATTCAAACTGTCCAAATTTCTTTTGATCTTCGGGAACAGTGGAGCTCCTATTTAACTTCTTAGTCGTCCTTTTGGTCTTGCTACGTTTTGCTTTTACACATGCATGTTATTGCTTCTCATGTACATCTGATGGTACTTTATTTGTTCAATAGACATTATTGACTGGAAAAAAATAAATAAATGAGTAAATAAATGAAGAACTGCAGACAGCACAGTGGTACACAAATAAGCACTGCTTCCTCAAAGCATTTGGTTCTTAGGTTCAGTACTTGGCTGGGGTGTCTTTAATCTGAAGTTTGCATGTCCTGTTGGGCCTAGGTGGGTTTTTCACAAATGTTCTAGGCTCCCTCCAAAAATAAGTCATAAGTGAAACGGCACTCTTCAAAATGTCTGTAGGCGAGTTCACCTGGTGTGTGTGTGTGTGTGTGTGTGTGTGTGTGTGTGTGTGTGTGTGTGTGTGTGTGTGTGTGGTGAAGGAGACTGTTGATTCTCAGAGCAGAATAAGACCATCAAAAACAGTAGTGAAAATAAATTGAAGGATGAAAATTAACAACATATTGTATCCAAAAACTGCAGCAATATTTTAACCAGTTAACCCTATAAATAAATGGAAAAACAGAACAGCAATAAATATGGATACAAAGCACAGTACATAAAGTAACACTGTGAAAATACTGTTATGGTAATACAAGTAATTTAACAGCTGAATATTGTTTGAAGGCCTTTCATATGAAATACTTATGTAGAAATACAAGAAGTGCAGGCTATACTACTGAATAAATGCCTAAACATTACTATTCTGACTGTGGAACAGAACAATTCAAAGTGACTCAAGTAAAGCTAATACATTGCATCAAAGCATTTACCAAATCAGGAGGGTTATGCCCATGTAGTTGGGTGAATAGTAATGGCAGACAGAATAAGGCAATATTACCACTATGTAAATTCAGAGCTACTGTCGCACTTCAGTGTGTGCAGTCATTGGTAGGTGAGCCAGTTCCCACACAGATGATAAAACTGACTCAGGGACAATCGATATTTTTATGATGATCTCGATAAGGTACAAGAAAATGTAATTACTGTAAAGAATAAGACAGACTTATAATACAGAGAGGCCTTTAAGTTTATGGTACAGCAGAAACTGCAAACAGAATATGACTAGTTAGTGACCACTAGGTTCAGACAAGAATAATCAATCCCATGGCTGAACAAGAAAGTTTAATACATTTGATAGACCAGGGACTTCTTTGTTGCTGCAGCTGGGAATCGTTGTTGTTTTCTGTAGCTGTATGATTCAATTAACTAACGCCTGTGATGTTAGGTCACTGGCAGAATATCAAAGAAAACAGTCTTCGAATCCAGCATGTTGCGTGTGTCTCTATAACTGTGTGAAACCCACTGCTGTTAGTCACAGACACAAAAGGCAGTCCATTAGCAATAATGATGCCCCTGAAACAGACATGTTCCAAGAAACTAATTACATTCAGCACCACCTGTTATGCTGAAGCTTTCTTGTAGCTCTTTTCTATCCCCCACGGATAATACCTGTTGTTCATTCAGTTTTCTTCTGGTCCTCATTTCCCTATTTATTCTGTCCTCAGAATTGACTGCTTATAAACTGAGCACTTTCAAGGCTCTGAGGGGTTAGTTGCAATTATTTTCCTCATCCAAAATATATCCAGGTCCTTTATATATTTAATCCCTAAAATCAAATGAAGCACAATTTTCACTGCCTTATAAATGAGGAAATATCAGATCCCAATGTTATTATTATCTCTAATGAATTAAGAATAGTTGATTGCTTCATTTTTTTATATATAATGTGTCAGTTTTTTCCCCTGTCTCTTTGCAGTCATACAGATATTCTCAAAACTGTTAAAAAGTGGAAAAAATCTACTTTGTTTTTCCTTTAAATTACTGTCCGCTTCTTCCTGTGCTATGCCTGACTGGGAATACAATTTATCAATTTAATTGATGGTTCTAGTACAGTGTCTTCCCATTCTGTAATGAACAAGTTTCTCATCACACTCGAATACTCACCTTTTGAGAATTCTCAAACCTCTTGGCATCTGATTAGTTTTCCATATACCTAAGGGATATTTTCTGCTAATAAACCTCCTGGCTTTCAAACCAGCATTGCCTAATTAAGAATAAAGCACATTCATTTTCTCTCAGTGTTCTTCCTATGATCAAAGGCACCAGCACCTGTTTGTGTCGTATCCCTGGCGAAGAATTCCATTATTCTCATTGTGTACAATCAGACCTTCGAAGATGTGACGCCCTCACTTTTGCTTTGATATATGTGCCATTTCCGTCTGGTTGTCTATGATTTTATCCATCATTACCGATTATTCATAGAGCAGGGATGCACAACAGAAAGCACCCTGGAACCCATAAATAAGGTATTTACTGCTCATTGAAGATGAATGGCAGTATATGATAATGAAACTAAAACACACTGTAGTAATACAGGAGCAGCAAGAGTAAATACAGCTGAAATATAAAAGAACGGCAGCGTAAATAATTCACCGTTACAACAAACTTTCAAAGGACACTCATTTCATCAAGCCACAACTATTCTTCCCACAGCACTGAAGCTGTATAAAATGTTTTGAGCAGAAGCGGTGTTTAAGGACACAACGCCATATAACTGCCTCCCTGAAAATTATACTGTGTGCCTGTGCATACAATCAGTCTATCTATCTATCTATTTGCTATATGCTATCCAGGCAGGTGGGCAGGTTAAACAAAAACCCTTTTCAGCCACAATCTGTGAATAGGCAATTGTACATAGTAGACTGTTTTACATGAGAAAATCAAACAGTTTAGAATGACTACAAAGAATGCAAGTAAATGCAAATTTAAAGAAAGAGCAGAATAAATAAATAAATAAAGGCTCTAGCAGCTGAATTATATAGGTTAGCTTAAAGTATATGGATTTCGTATGGAATATTTACATATCTTATACGCACTATATATTCAGAGACTTCAATCGGTATTGCTGAGAAGGTGTATTATGGTGTAAATCTCTGGTGACATTCATTTGATGGGTTGTTGATATGAAACATTGTCAGTAATAAAGCAGTTACACATGCTACCTTTGTGTAGATGCAGAGAGAAATCTCTTTTAAAATTATCAAGTGAGTTATGAGATCTGATATCAGAAGGCAGTTTACTCCACAGTGCAGGCCCTAATTTGGAAAAGGTTCGTTCATGAGGTTGCTCTTAAATGGTGTCCATGTTAATAAAATTCTGCCCTGTCATGAGTTTCATAAGGAGTAGTTGTGTTCTCCAATAAGATGTTTTATTTTAAGGGGGGGTGGCCTTCATTTAGAATTTTATAGATGAGATGAGTATGCCTGGTAGAAAGGTTAATTTTTCTGTAACAGGTAGCTTGTTCATCTTATCATGGAGATCACAATGGTGTAATCTGGTGTCAGCCAGTAAAGCAGATCTTAGACTCTGACTTCCCATTATATGCAGTTGCTTGGAGTTCTCATTTTGGGGCTGTATAGCTAGCTAGCTATCTTTCAGTCTATCTAATCTACCTAACTGTGTGGAAAATAAGGAACAATTTATAATATCCAAGTAAATACAGACAACCTTGATGCAATAACCAAGCCAGATAAATATTTTTATACTGACTCCTTCAAACTTAGACCATAATACTATTATGTATGAAAATTCTCTGAAAACATTTTTTTTCATTAAGTTATCCATACATATAAGACTGTAAGGCATTTGTTATAAAGGAATATTAATGGTTGGGAGCCAAAACAGCAGTCACAGAACTCATCTAGAGCACAGTCTGTCCTGGATAAAATTTCCAAGTAACACTTATCATTGGATTTATTGCTCAAATTTAATTAAAACATAAACATAATCTCCTCTGCTCAGAAATTGTAGAAGTCTGCCCAAAACAATGTCTGCAAAATTATTGAATTAGACATAAATAATGTCAGGAAGCTTGTATTTCTCCATAAGAAAGTAAAACAAATTGTCTACTGATTTGAATAATCACTATTTCAATGTGGAAAACAGAATGAAAAATAACCCAAACAAACTAGTCAGTTTTGTACAATTTCATTAAGATCAATTCATTTACAAAAAGTGCCCCCACATTTAACTTCTTATAAATTCCTTCAGCGTACATAGTAATGGGCAGACTCTGTAAACAACATCAATCCACTATCGCTAATCCATAGATAACAAATTAGACACACACACACACACACACACACACACACACACACACACACACACACACACGCACACACACTGTCCTATAAAGCCTTCCTTAAATTCCATTCACTTCCTATTTATTTTTTAACTTCCCCATCCCTATATACTCATATAAGCCCCACTATTTCTGTTAGTATTATGTTTTAGGCAAGGGCGCCCACAGGCAGGTGCAAGGGGGTGCACTTGCACCCCCATGGAATGGGTGGGTGGGCGGGAGATTAATTTTCTTTTAATAACTAAAAAAAAAATTTTTAAGGGAGTTCTTCTTTAAGAACGGTCTCATAGCTTGCTGGTCCGGTCGCATCATGTCTGTGCGTGCAGATGTCCTGTTCCTCTTCAACCGCGCTATTTGAAATTACTGCTCACGTTGTTTGGTAAGGGAATTGTGTTGAATGCTGCAATAAGTAAGGGAATTCCTCGCCCACTCTGTTTCGCTATTGCTTTTGCTTCTCTTCACGTCAAGTCAGGTAAGGGAATATAGTTGCACACAACACTATGTACACATAGAGGGTATTCCGAGACATTTGCTGTGTCATGGCACAAAATTAAATAGCTACTTTTGGAGCTTGAGTGGTTTAAAATGGGTGCATAAACTCATAGGCTAAGTAAGTCTTTCCTGCAATGCATTGTTTTTATGCTAACCTTTTGTGGTGTAGTCTCTCAAGGGGGTAGTGGAGGAACACAAGCTGAAACTTCAAATTGGCTTTGATTTGTGTATTTTTGCTAGAGACCCCGGGTCACTTTATTCATACCGGATCGTCAAATAACTTAGTAGTATAACCTTCCGTTTGTATTTTTCACTTTGGTGTTTACTCGGTAGCTTTCATCCATAATGACTTCTATGTGTGCGTTGTCCCCCACCGTTTTTAAGCTGGTAGGTGTGGTACGGCATGATAACCACCCACCACTAAGCTACAGGTAGCAAGTGCATGGTTTCTTTAAATTATAATGGGATACTGTAGTAAACTCCACCTAAGCTTGTACGTTCTACTGAACTGATCGTTAAACTTAAGTTTGGGGCAGCGCAAGAGCGTGCGTTGCTGGCATGCTTGTGCAAGTTTATCAACTAATTATTGTATTTTGTTCTCTACAACTGATCCGTGATAGTCTGCACCTTTCTTGGTTGGTTCATTCAAAAAAGTTGCCATTTTGGATGGGGTTAAGGAAGACTATACATCAACTGTTTGTGGTGTCCATGTCAGTGTTGTGGTAAAAGTGTTATGCAACCGCTGTTACTTTAATGATCGAAGCACGAGTCTGTCGTTTCTTAAAAGAAATTCTTTATCATTAAAAAGGCCGCATATTGAGACTTAAGCAGTTGGAACTGTAATGCTGAAGCTAACAAATAGTTGCATAGTTGGTAGCAAAGCACAAAGTTTGGTACATCTGTTCCAACATGCTTCACCAGCATTTCTCGTGATGGTACTCCCCCCCCCCTTTTTTTTTTTTTTTTTTTTTGTGGTACTGTGGCAGTTCTCTTGCTCCATCGGGTTTGTTATGCTGACTACAGCTGGGCTTAGTACTGGTCACGTGATTAGCTTGGTTCATAGATTAGTACTGGGTTAACTGTCTTTGTGGGCCATGTAAGCCTAGCCAGTTAAAGTTATCCCATGTGAGAATCAAACCATGCACCATGCAAAAAGACTTGCGTCTCAAAACCCCAGCTTTACTCAGTAGCATATCGCCTACTCCGAGATGATCTCTGCCTAACATATAAAGGTATGTGAAACCCAGAGCTGTTGGACATGCTACACCTAAAGAAATCCCAATTCCTCTGAGCTACATACTCTAGGGACCTAAACCTTGTCACCACAATAAACAGGACATGCTGGAGGGATAGATTCCTGTCCCAGAGACTTCCTATACTCTGGAACAGGCTATCCATCTATGTAGAGCAAAATTCATTAGCACTCTTCAAGAAAAATCTGGAGTGGATGGGAAATAGGAAATACGCCCCGGGGATCGCTTCTGTGTCTCCTGCTCAACAGTGACACAGGAAAACTTTCTTGGGTGGCGTAAGCCAGGGAACCTTGTTGGCTAGGCTTACATAGGCCCTTGGGCCGATAGCCTAGTGCCTACCTATGAACCTATGAATGATTCTGTGTTGTGCTGTGCTGCATGCCATAGCCACTTAGTCATGTATCAAGACCAGCATAGCATCAATAGTCTGAGAAAAATGGCTATGGAGTAAATTAATACCAGGTAACATTGAACTTCATGCACACTATACTGTTGGTGGTGGTGGATAGATGAGTCCGTTTTGATGGTACCATTAAGTTGCCATTCGTTTTGCAAGGAAGCAAGGGAATATGCAACATTTCTGTGGCAGAAGTGACTTGAAAATGTCTTCTTCCAGCTATCAGTGATTATGCTAATACTCTAGATGTTTCAGTATGTGCCTGTCTAATACACTTGCAGGAGGTTTGTTCTGCCAGCAATGCTGTATATATAACAACTTTGTCAAAATGCATAGTCTGTTTTTTAACTTAACATAGTGAGTAACATACTATTGATAACTCTGAACTATAATATGTTATTACTGATAATGATATTATTCCTATGTGTCTTACATGTATAAAGATATAAAGAATTAACTTTATAACTTGAAAAATAACTCTGATCATTATATCATTTTAGCATTTCATGATGTGAACCCTAGCTCTCAAAGAATTTTAATTATCATCATTTCACTGATTTAAATATTTCACTTCCCAAGCTGAGGTAGCGTTGTCGCCTCACAGTAATACGTTGTCTGGTTCGATTCTCAGCTAGAGCGTCTTCTGTGTGGAGACATGCGTGAATGGGCATACCTTCATTGAAGGTTGTGCATCAGAGCCGGCAACTCGGTACGTAAAAATCTACTGCCAATCATTAGTAGGCCGGAGTTCCGCTGTGGTGACCCCTAACCGGGAAAAGCCGAAAGACGCAACACCAACTTCCCATATTAGGGAAAAAGGACTACAAGACTGTTCTGTAAAGAAAGACCTAGAAAACACTATATCCATTTTCTCGGCCTGTTCCTCTTTCCTTTCAGCATGTATGAGTCATGAGAATGTATATTTTTAATGCACTGTGACTGTGTTTGTGTGTTTGTAAGAGGGAAGTATGCCTTCATCCTGCTGCTTCCACAAATCTCTAAAGTGGGGAATATCTTTCCCTAATACCATATCATGAGTTAAATTGAGTACTACAGCAAAAAGATGAACTACCTTACCAAATGCGATTTGTATTCCTTGCTGAGTAATGAGATATTGTTTCTCATCCCCATGAATGGATGCTACTATAATAGTTTTGATAGTAAGGCTTTTCTTTTACATACACACTTCCCCTTTATCAGCATGACCATACCGCCTGAATCTAGCAGTCCTTGCATCTCTGTGCAAATATTTAAAGCTTTGCATCTACTTAAGTTTGCTACAGTACAGTAATAGGATGCAGATTAATTTATTATAACAAATAATTTATTGTGCTCCCCAGACATGGCATTATTAATAGCAAGCTTTTCTGAGGTTGTAGTTTCATAGGTATAATATATTACTACTACAAGGGTGTAAGTGGATATAATGTTCATTACATTTTCTCCTTATATAATCCAATCACTATACTCCCAGCAAAAGTATCATCAGAATTGCGAAGATCATATTTTTTTATATATATGTGCACATATTCAGTGTAGATTTTTAAATGTTTATGATGTATTACTAAAGAAAGGAGGACGGAAGGAACATGATTAATATTTATGAGACACTTCACCCAAATAGATGAAATATTAATTAGTAACGACATTTAAAATATAACAATATTATGAAATGGAATTTGTACCTATTAATTGGGTTAATATTTATTCATTCATTCATTCATTCATTCATTCATTCATTCACCTATTTGAGTTTATTTGAGAGATTTTTTTTTGTACTTGTTTAATTAATCTCACTATTAGGCTTTAGCTTGTTAAATATTGTCATCTGCTGGTCTGTTCACATGGAATTCCTAGCAGTATTTAATGTACATGATTTAAATATAGTTTTACATGTTTGTAAAGGTATAAATCAGTTTTACAAGTTTGTAAGGGCATAAATCAAGGTGCCAGTTAATTTTAAAAAGTTTTAATAAAGGTTATTTATATATACATTAGTTTGCTTTATTTATTTTACTTCATGTTTATTTCAAAGAAACATTTTGTGTAATTGTCTAATCTCACTATTAGCTTATTTAATTTCTGATTACTTTCTGATTGTTTCATCTGGAATTCTTAGCTGTATTTATTGTGTTTGATGTAAATATGGTCCGATAACCTCTTGAAGGTGTGCAGCCAAGTTGCCAAATTATTTTAAAAAATTTTGAATAAAGGTTATATTTTATGAGCTTCATATGAGCAACCAAACACCAATGGCCAGCAATATGCAATACAATGACACTGAAGTCTGAATAAGATCCAAAATTGTAGTTTATTCCATATTCTTGTAGTGAATACTTCCAAACTGGTTTCGGCTATCAAGCCTTCATCAATGGGTAAAGTTTCTCCTATATTAGTAGTGATGGATATTTATACATATTCCCAACCAATGGAAAACATGGTATAGCCCATCCTAGTGGTTAAGGTGAATTATTGTGTTTTTAAAAAAATCTCAAGTTCAAACATATTATTTAGTACATTATAAACCCAAAACCAATAATTTCCATGTAATAGTGGAACAAAAATTAATTTGAATAAAATACATACATCAAATTGTATATGTAAAAAAGAAAAAAAATCCTCAGAACTGCATAATATTTATCCTATACAGCTTTGCCTAAGGGACATATCCTGCGTGTATCATACAATGCTTTCCTCATGAAGTATGAATTTTGTTATGTAATAAGTTAGGTGTTTAGTATTAGTTAAATACAAAGCATATGTTCTAATTAATATATATATATATATATATATATATATATATATATATATATATATATATATATATATACAAATATGTATATATATCTTAGTATATTATATGTGAGCATGAAATTTACTGAGACCAACGTCCTATCCAGTTCTCTAGTATTTGATAAAATCTAGAGTTCTAACATATCCAAATGGAATATCCTAGTTTGTTAAATATTTGTACAAAAACATGCTTCACAATGTCAATAAACCTACATACATATTGAGCTAATTATGAGCATATCAAAACCTGCAAAAAAGATTAACCCACAGCAGCCACCAGCTAGTAGATTATTCTAAATATACATACTATCTTAGAACCATTTACAAATGATTATAAGATCATATATATAATATAACTTACATACAAAAACATTGTTAGTATATGTGAATATGTATGTATATATCTTGGTATGTCATATGTGAGCACATGATTTAAAAGGACAAACGTCCTATCTGATAACTCAATTTGTTTGAACAAAAAGACATGCTCCACTAAATCAAAATATACTCATACATGTTAGGCTAGACATGACCTTGTGGAGGCCTACAAGAAAAATGGCTCACAACTGTTACTAACTAATGTTGTTGTATCTTTCGGCTTTTCCTGGTTAGGGGTCGCCACAGCAGAACTCCGGTCCGCTAATGATTGGCAGTAGATTTTTACGTACTGAGTTGCCAGCCCTGATGCACAACCTTCAACGAAGGTACGCCCATTCACGCATGTCTCCACACAGAAGACGCTTTAGCTGAGAATCGAACAGGACGACATCTTCCTGTGAGGTGACAAAACTGTTACTAACTAATAGATTCTTGAAATACACATAAGATCTTTGAGCTATTTGCAGATGATCATTAAGACCCGGGGGAAAAAGTCCCCCAAGATTAATGATCCAGTATTTTTCTTTGTGGTTTAGGATGGTATGCCAACCTTGTTGGTTATTTCTATCCCCTGTAATTTTATCAATAATCATAAACATAAAGTTTGCATTAGTGTGTTTAATAGTGTGTCTATATAGAGCATTAGTTTCTTTTTTATTCCTGATATCACTTTTGTGTTCAGTCATTCGAGCGAGAGGTCTGGCCCACATTGAAAGCTTTACATTGGCAAGTAGCTAAATAAATGATCCAACTACTGCTACAATTTCCAAATACTCTGGAATTATACACTCTATTCATGTTTGCACTGGTACATTCCTTCAATTTACTTACATGTGAACATGAGCCACAATGACCACATGGGAAGGTGCCCAAGAGTTTATCCCCAGTCATAGTCATTTGTTGGTATATTGCACCACCACTCTCCTTGTGCTTGTAATGAGAAAAGAGACCCCCTAGTGATTTTCCACGTCTAAATGAAAACATACATTTAGGACCTAAAATTTTTCTTAGTTCATCATTGGCCAAAAGTATATTCCAATGGGTGTTCAATATATTCCTAATAACATTATGATTCTTTCCATATGTAGTCACAAACCTAAGAGTGGATTCTTCCATTGTAGTTGTTCGTTTTTTATATTGTAGCAAGATGTGTCTATCTTGGCTAGTGGACCATTCACTTGCTCTCCATATATCTGATTCTCTATATCCCCTGTCTCTAAATCTATGGTGAAGATCTAGTCTGGCTTTTTCAAAGTCTTGTTTCGATGAACTGATGCGTTTAATATGCATAAATTGGGATTTGGGTATATTCCGGATGGTGTGGTTCAGATGCATACTTGATGCATGGAGTAGAGTATTGTACTGTGGATATTTCCGATATGTCTTGGTACTCAAAGTGTGATCTGTATTCCTATATACTGTGACATCCAGAAAATCAATGGTATCACGATTCGATGTTACAGTAAACTCAATGCCCCATATGTTTTCATTCAGATATTCTACAAAATCTTGTAAGTATGCCTGATCCACCCGCCACACCATCCAGCAATCGTCCAAGTATCTGCGCCAGATGTCAATCTCCACCATATATGGATTATGGAGGGGATCATAAATCATGCATTCTTCAAAAAAAGCCATGAATAAATCCGCATATATGGGAGCAAAAGATGCTCCCATTGCCGTGCCCTGTAGTTGCCAGAAGCAGTCCCCATGAAAATAGAAGACATTTTTGTTTAAGACATGTTCAGTCATGCATATCAATAATGTACTGAATCCAGGTGGCTATAATGCCGAATGTTCAAGCCAATACTGTAAAGCCTGTAGTCCAGCCCAATGAGATATGCTGGTGTATAAAGATTTCACATCCAGTGTGCACAATAGCCACCCTGGCTCCAATTGTGTATCCTGTATAATTTGAAGGAAGTGAGGGGTATCTCAAAGTCTGGCTCTAACTTGAAATAAGCAGGGGTTTCAAATAATGTGTTAAAAAGGCAGATAGAGGTTCAGTTAAGGAACCTATACCGGACACAATAGGTCTCCCAGGAGGTTTAGAGAGGGATTTGTGAATCTTGGGAAGAAGGTAAAGTATTTGTTTTTGAGGATCTGTAACAGTGAGATGTTTCACATTATTCTTGGTGATAATACCTTCCTCTTCCGCTTGATTTAAGAAGGTGTCAATTTCCTTCTTAAATACAGCAGTAGGGTCAATGGACATATGCATATAACATTGAGTGTTAGCAAGTTGACCCTTACCCTCATTCAAATAATATCCCATGTTCATAACCACTACTGCACCTCCCTTAACAGCTGGCAGAATTGCAATGTTATGATTGTGCCTTAGTTTATCCAAAGCAACCCTTTCAGAAGGAGATATGTTTTGGCCCACAATACAAGATTCCCTGTGTGGGAAATGTAGATCCCTAAGAACTGACTGAAGAAATATAGACACATGTTTGTTCATAGGAGGTTGGAATTCCGATTTAAGAAATCTGAATTCCTCAGATCTTTGAGAGGTTTTGTCTGTAAAAAATAACTTTAGGTTAAGGTTACGACAAAAGGATAACACATCATTAACTGTATTATATTCATCAGAAAAGAAACCATGTATAAAGCCAAGGCCTTTATTAAGAAGTTGTTCTTGTTCACTTGTAAGTCTTACATCCAATAAATTCAACACATTTTGATAACTGTAATCAGTTATTTCAGCAGGGTCTGTATCAACCCTACTACAGAATTCGTTCTGGTGCCCATGCTTGTGTTTGCGGCCTCCCCACTGCCTTCTCCTATGTCTAAAGGGTGTAAAGCATTAGATTTCTTACGGCTAGGTGACTCACGATAACTGCCACTATCATTGTCCGTATAGGAGGATTCTTCCCCTGAAGTACTAATGACAGACCTGTCATTGGTCTTGAGAATTGATCTGGGTCTCTTCCTAGGCCTATTGTTTGCTGCCCCCCGATTGGTGTCTGTAAATCTAACTGATCTAAATGATTCAAATGGACGATCCCTTTGATAATCAGTGATGTCCCTATTAGATTTTCGAATTTTCCTTTCTTTAGTTTGTTTCTCATAAGTGGCCAGTTCTTTCGAAAGTTTATTTACAGAGGTTGCATACATAGGTAGGGACTCGTATTGTTTACATTCCTCACAATAGGTTTTCACCTCAGTTAGGTTGATATCAACCTTTCTTTCATAATATGAAGCAAGTATCTTTACAAACATTATAGATGCCTGCTGTAATGCTAAGTTCCATTCTTTGGTTAGTCTGTCCTCTGACCTGCCAACCAAAGGTTGTAAACGAATTCTCAAGCCTCTTGGGGTTATTTCCCTATTTATGTATGCTCGAAATAATCTTAAATGCCAGATGTTTGCTCTTAAATTCTTCAAGCATTTGCTTAGTCTGTTAAAAGCCATATCACAACCATTAGAGGGATCTATTCCGGAGCCATTCTGATTATTGCCTGGTATGCTATCTATTCCAAAGATTCCAATGTCATCCCGATCGGCACATAATCCATGAAGACTGTTCTCCAGATCCATATCTATTGGTATCAAAGGGTAAAGACTGATTACGAATTGAAGTGATTGGAGTAAGAAAGTCCTAATTAAACAAGTGTAATAATTGGCCCTTAATACAAATCTCTTGATCTATTAAGAAAATAAAAGTTAATAGGTCAACCATGAGATCAAAGGAGCATGTTTGTGTTACTTAAGGACTCAAATCTAATACAGACACCAATCTGATAACAGCAGCACCATACGGTAACCTGTAGTAGGAAGACACCAGATATACCTGTCTATGTACCAGTCAAATTATATGATTTGTCCAATGGGAGCTGAATAGCTGTATCAAAATCTCAATTCCCCCTTGTATATAAATTGTCCAATGGGAGTATCAAAATATTGGTTCCTCCTTATAAGACTAAACCTGTATATGTCTGATTGTAAAAACACAAATCGTGGGTTGTAAAATTCAAAGCCACTGTTCTGTCAGTTAGAGATACATCTCCAATACTTGGAAAATTAATATTAATATCTTGTCCTTATTTAAGCATGACCTCTTTACAACTTTGATGTAAGACCTAGTTCTGAATATAGCTTAAGAACAAAGCATCCTTATGAAATATTGTTTCACTACCATATTACAAATCAGGATTCAAAAACTGTTGTTCAGGGGGACTACAAACAATAGTGAAAGAAACTACAGATCCCTCTGTCTGTAAACAGCTGTAAAAAGTAGAAACATCTCAAAGACCTGAAAATTCATTGTCTAGTCCTTAGTCCTGGCATCTTAATTTTAAACCTTAATGTAGAAAATTATGTAGCTCCTGACTATTATTTTGCCTTGAGATCTGAACCCCCTTGTAGAGTGTAATTAGAATACAATGTTTCAAATAAGGAATCAAACAATTGTCATTTGAAAAGCCTATGAGCAGTCCCGTTTCTGACAGTATAATATATAATAATACAGTAGTAGAGTAAATTGTGTATGAAGGGGAAACGGAAACCACTGTTCACGTCCCCAAAATCGTTCCACAGGGCTGTCTATGTTTCCTATGTGTGACAATAGATGGCCTATAAATGTTTTGCATGGACGTTGGAGCCAACATACAGTATAAGATCATTCATGTAATATATAGTTACCATGTAATGTTTAGAACACCTAGTTTGTAACTAACTAGAACATATTATGTCTAATATGCCCAATAGTTTCCCTTTATATAGTATTTAATACACCCAACATTATATATATATATATATATATATATATATATATATATATATATATATATATACATGAATATCTTTAAATTCACATATATTCTTAACTAGAAAGTAATTATATATACATAAAATAAATTTGTCTGGTTTCTAAACCAGTTGGACCTTTCCGTTAATTAGTATTACTGTCTCATTATTAGGCTCCAGCCCATATTTTTAAGCATCAGGACTAGTAACACTAACAGAGTCAACCAGTCTTGATATAGAATATGTTCTATCCAGATATCACAAAACCACAAACATGGGTCTGCTGTTCATGTTCAAGATAATTCTGAATACTAGCCCAATAATCGTATGCATTGTATATATCAAAAAAGCATATGTTACCTATATAAATCTCCACGGTAATTGTTAGTGTGGTATGAGCCAAAATCTTTCGCAATTCTATCAATATATTCTCTATATGATACATATGAGCAACCAAGATGTTACTAATATTAATAACTATGTGAACTCTGTTTATTTATTTATTTATTCATTCATGTATTTATTTATATATTTATTTGTGTACCAGGGTAGTGCACAAATCTCAATGTAAGAGGGAGGTAGGTGTTTGTAAGAAGTAGGTAGGTTGGTGTGTGGTGTGCATGTGTAAGTAAGAGGGGGAAGGAGTGTGTGTAAGGGGGGGGGGTCATACCTCACAATTATCTAGATGTTTGACTCATATTTTCAGTTAGTTTCTCATAAAATTATGTTGTTTTTTCTTGCAAATCATTCAGGATTGAAATCAGAAAATAATGGCAAACATTTGAGTTTTAGATTTTATATCCTTAGAACATGCATACTAATGCAAACCTTGTTGTCCTTTCCACTTTCTAAGGAGGTAGGGGATGTATGTGTGTGTTATACCTTTCAACTCTACAGATTTTCACAGAATGTCAAGATTTTTGCCTTATATTTTTGATCTGTTCTTCATAAAAATTATGTTTTTTTTGACAAATCAGTGGGATGAGCTAAGGATTAAAGTTGCTAAATGACATGTATTTGAGTTTCAGACTTCATGTCCTTTAGAAAATGCATTCTAACACAAATCCTGTTATTCTAGTAACATTCTAAATGAGTCCCTAGTTTTGGGCCTTTGTCCCCAACATTGTAACAGGCTTTGTCAGGCTTTGTCTAGATTTCTTGTGCAAAGAGATTGAGAGGTGTGTGTGTGTGTGTGTGTGTGTGTGTGTGTGTGTGTGTGTGTGTGTGTGTGTGTGTGTGTGTGTGTGTCTTTATGTATAAGAGGGAGGTAGCATATCTCTCAGTTGTCCAGGTTTTTGGAGAATGTCCAGATTTTTGCCACATATTCCTCCTAAAAAGCATTGAATTTACTAAATAATAGGCATTTGAGTTTAGACTTCATACCCTTTAGAAAAATGCTTACTAACGCAAATCTTGTTCTAGCAATTTTCTAGGTTCATGACAGCAATATTTATAATCTGTCCCTATTTATTTTAGGCTTTGTCCAGATTTCTTGCACTAAGAGGTTGAGGTGTGTGTGTGTGTGTGTGTGTGTGTGTGTGTGTGTGTGTGTGTGTGTGTGTGTGTGTGTGTGTGTGTAATGCCGATGGAATTTATTTTCAAGGAATTGTGAGCTTCAAGGGAAGAGAAGTTTACTGCTGCTCATGCCAAGTCTGCTTAAAATGTGCAACTGTTTTGTTTGGCAAATGGTATCATGATTGTGGTATAGAATTTTAAAGCAGTGTTAGCACAGCAGGTAGCATCCTTGCATCTTGATGTAGAGGGCTGTAGGTTGTAGTCCCACAGCAATTTGATTTTGTATTTTAAGGGGGTGGGGTGCTGCAGTCCTGAGTATGATGTTCTCTGGATGAGATGCCTAGAAACTATGACTCTGCCCATCCCTTTTCCTATTGCAATATACCAGCTTACTATTTTTTTAATGTAACACAGGCAATTTATTCTTCAAGGGCAGCAGGCACTGACTTTGTAGATGAAACACTGAAATATAAAGTTGTTTTCTAGCAGCAACCTCTTCAGTAGTTTCAGATCTCTTTAATGTGGAGTTATTCAGATGACTTTTACTTCTGCAGAGATTGTGTATATTGACTGATATTGGTGGATTGTAATGGCAAATGTTTGAGTGGCCTTTTATGGTTGAAATGTTCTGAATTGGGCAGTTTGTCATTATTGGTTTGTATGTTTTGTTTCATTGTTTAGTGGAGAAATGTTCAAAACTATAAATTTAAAACACACTCTAACAAGTGGTGCTGTATTATGCAAGGGATATAATTCAATTTATATATTATAATTAATACAATCAGTAAGGTGAATCAAGGAACATTTGCATGGCCCTAAAAATGCATGCAAGGGCCTATGATTTGAAAACAGTCCAAAGGTAAACTTAACCTGCCACTGGCCAGATGCATTTTCTTTGAATGTGAGTTTCAATGCTGTTTCAATGAATGTGAGTTTTAAAGGTAGAGAAGTTTTAATGCTAAGTCTGTTTTCATTGTAAGACTATTGCTTTGTTTAGGTTTAGTAAATGTCTATCAGTGTTTGTGCTATAAAATTTGAAATAAAAGTTGCAAATGAAATCCAAATATCTGTAATTATTGTAGACGTAAAGCATAAACCAGTATGTACACTGAGAGATTTGAACAGACGAATGGGGAGAAATATCCAAGTAATGGGACACTGGAATGGCTGCATGGGCAGGGGGGCTGTGTGGGTGGAGGGGGTGAGGCTGTGGGTTTGCACCCCCCTGCACAAAACCCTGCGGGCTCCCTTGGTTTTAGGTAAGACTATACAGGTATTTCTTCCTCACTTCCTCTTTACACTTTCTCTCCTTCTCCCACTCATATAACTCTGTAATACCCAGGCAGAAGGTACAGCCACACAGATATTTGTGCCCCCCACTTGCTTTATACCTCTTCTATTCATTATCCATCTCCTAACTTTTCATATGATATCAATTTGTCATAGGTGGAATGCCAACCCTGACTACATACCACTTTATTATTATCATTATTGTTTATTTTTTCTCTCTCTGCTGGGTCACCTGACAATACTTGCCTCCAAATCACATAAAATAAAATTTGCCATTTATCTCTCTATCATATTGATGGGGTACCATTTTACTTCACTATCCAATGTATTATAAAAGAAACATCTTCTCTTGTTTTTACCACTTTAGACCATAAACTTGTGTACAAATACTGCTATATCTCCCTTGCTCAAAAACTAACATCTATCAGGTTTAACAACATGCTTACCAGTTATAAAGATGTGTTTTCTTATGTTACATTGTCCTTTGTTCTCCAGCTTTGATTCTGACAAAGCATTTTCCATTACTGGTCCATCACTGGAAAGTCACTTCTTTCTCACGAAGGATGATCTCTAGTTCTAAACCTTTTTTGCCTCACTTCTCACCCACCTCGTCATTAATAATTAACCTATCTTCTTCTTAATTTGCTTCTTTCACAATGTTCTACTCTCACTTCACTTCTCAACCCATACTTCTCTTTCATCTTCTAATTCCAATTTTTCTCCTGTAGAAACTCTTCTGTACCGGTTTAACTAGACTTTCATGATTCCTTCTTATTTTAAATGGCTTTAGGTTGTGTGGACAACAGAATATATTTTAACCCATGCAAAACTGGCATAACCAAATCTGGTATACCTGTGTAATCTTTGAAAAATTGTATTTGAATCTTTTGCTTGCAGTCTTGTGCCTTCTCCACCCAGGTTGTGGCTGAATAGGGTTCAAAGACCAGCCTATCCACCTAGTCAACAAAGAATAAATAAAATAAAATAATAAAGCAGAAAAATAGTCTAGAAGCAGCATATTCTATGCCTTTACAGTGCAGATGAAAACAAGGACTATCAGAAATTTGGATGTACAATTCACAAGTGAACATGGTCAGAAGAACTTTAGTGTGCTGGCTTCAAAAGAAATAGTTGCGTACAATTGTTACTAATATAAAGTTTGCATACCCAAACCTATTACAGGCACTAACTTTTTTTCAGAATGAGAAGAGACATTGCTGAGTTAAGGGGTTACTACAGTGTAAGGCATGAATTAATACAGAAGTTGCAGTATAGAGGTTATTTTGTCTCCTTACTGAGGAGAACTGTGAAGGACAAGTCTTCCACACCTTAGCAGGTATCCAAGTGAGGTCAAAAAGTAGAGGTGTATAAGAAGAAACATATTCTGTATGTGGTATCCATCCACAGAGAATTCTTAGCAAAATGTAAAGAACTTGTAAGAAACTGACAATATATTGCAAAGAGGTAGACGGGTAGCTAACGTTTTGCTATCTTGGATTATTTTTGCTTATTGAAAACACCAAACTTAGAGCATATTTATGAAAACAAATTTGATACTACTAGTCCTCTGATATCTGATGGTCTTGTAATATGCAGCAAGTGTAACATTTGTACTACAGAACAAGAAAATAATTTTGGAACAGTAATGGCTTCAGGAATTGTCTTATACATCATTGCAATTGCTCTATATGAAACAAAAAACAATCCAGCACCCGGAAGGTAGTAGCAAAAATGTTTATTATAACCAGACCGGTTTCAGCAAAATGCTTTCATCAG
Organism: Protopterus annectens; assembly: GCF_019279795.1. Lineage (NCBI taxonomy): Eukaryota > Metazoa > Chordata > Ceratodontiformes > Protopteridae > Protopterus > Protopterus annectens. The sequence continues at coordinate 1,023,237,087 of NC_056745.1, read as the reverse complement.
TGGTTTAACATGAAAAGCAGTACTAAAGCCACTTATTTATAGATAATCCAATCAAGGCAGTGTTGACATCATTTCCTGTGAAAGAGAAATAACCCAAAAACATCTATATAAAAAAGTCCCGTAATTATAATGAAACACACATAGATTGAATAAATAGATTTTGACATGTATTAAACTAAGAAGATGGATGACATTCTATAATTTGTCATTTAATCCAGGTGGAAAGAGCCCACCTAGTTTTACAATCCATCTTTTCTCTTTGATGTTTAATAAGTTATGCCATCCAGTCTTAAAAGATCTGTTGCCTGAAATTTTATCAATAACTGTGAAGGTAAACGTGGCAGTTTTGTGAGTCAAATGATGTCTATATAAGGCATTGGTGAGTCTGGCATTTCTGATGTCTCCCAGATGTTCAGACATACGGAATCTAAATTGTCTGGAAGTTTGTCCAATATAAAATGCTTGACATGTACATGTAGCCAAGAATATAACCCAATCTGTACTACAATTTGCAAAACAATTGATATTATACAATTGACCAGTATTTTTGCTTGTAAAATTTTTGGTCTTAAATACATATTTACAAAAAGAACAATGACCACAGGGGTAACAATCAACTAGTTTTTCCCCAGATAAGGTGGTTTGATGTAATACAGTGTCCTGAGATATAATTCTTTTATAGTGAGAAAAGTGAGACCCAAGAGTTTTGCCTCTGCGATAGGAAAAAAGACATCTGTCACCTAACCAGTCATCCAGACGCGTATTGGTTTTGAGTATGTTCCAATACTTATTAATAACATCCATCAACTGATCAGTATTTCTACCAAAAGTAGTTACAATCCTGGGCTTCTCTTGGTTGGAACTGTAGGCTTTATGTTTGTATGTCAACAGGTTGTCCCTGGATAAGTTTTTGGTTCATTGCAATGCAGAATTAACATCATATTTATTAGATCCCCTCTGCATGAATCTATTTGAAAGGTCATTCTAACAGTTGACAAGGTCATCTGGTGATGAACAAATTCTCTTAATTCTCATGAACTGTGACTTGGGAATGTTTCTAATAATGTGCTTAGGGTGAAAACTAGAAGCATGTAGCAAGCTATTATATTGCGGGTATTTTCTATAGACCGTAGTACGCAAAGTATTGTCCAGTTCCCTACTTAAATGAACATCCAAAAAATCAATATTATGCGGGTTGTAATTAACTGTAAATTCAACCCCCCGTTTATTGCCATTGAGATATTCAATAAATTCCATGAGATACTCACTACCCCCTTTCTACACAATCCAACAATCGTCCAGATAACGTCTCCAGATGTCTATTTCTGGCATATATAAATTGTGTGATACATTATAGATGATATGTTCTTCAACATACCCCATGAAGAGGTCAGCGTATATGGGTGCAAACGATGCACCCATGGCAGTACCCTGAATCTGCCAGTAACATTGATTTTGAAAATAAAAAACATTCTTGGTAAGAACATGCTCTGCCATGCAGATTAACAGGGTATTAAATCCTGGACTGTAGATGTTGATTCCAATGCCATCAAACCAGCCCAATGTGGGATACTAGTATATAAAGATTTAACATCTAAAGTGCACATTAACCAATGTGACTCTAATTGGGATTCAGAAACTATCTGTAAAAACTTAGTGGTGTCTTGCAATCTGGCCCGGAGATGAGATAATAAAGGTTTTAAATGTTGTGTCAAAAAAACAGACAACGGTTCAGTAAGTGAACCTGTACCTGAAACAATAGGTCTTCCCAGTGGTGTATTGTAAGACTTATGAATCTTAGGCAATAAATACAAATATTGCTTGACAGGATCCTGGACTGTTAGATGAATTTTAATCTTTTCACTGATAATGCCTTCCTCAACTGCAAGTTGTAAAAAAGCATCAATTTCTTTTTTGAAATTGGCGGTGGGATCAGTGGGTATGTTTAAATAGTGCTGAGTGTTAGAGACCTGTCTAATTCCCTCTGCCCAATAATAACTGGAATCCATGACTACTATGGCACCACCCTTATCTGCAGGAAGAATGACAATATCAGTATTCCCCTTAAGTTCCATGAGGGCCTGTTGTTCAGTTCTGTTTAAATTATTTCTAAGATTATTCCATGACCCCAGTCGGTGATGCAAATCCTTAATGACAGCATGCTGAAATACGGCTACATGTTTATCCATAGGTGGACTGAAATTGGATTTTAAAAATCTAAATTCAGTAGATCTCTGAGTTGGTTCCTGTTGATCAAAAAACAGTTTAAGATTAATTTTTCTGCAAAAAGCCATGACGTCTGAAACAAAAGTACTCTTGTCCACAAAGAAACCTGGAATACAGCCAAGGCCTTTATTTAACAATGATTCTTCAATGGATGTTAAAACATGACTAGAAATATTATGCACATTGGAACAATCTGGATCTATTGGACAATGGACAGAAAAAGTTGTTCTATTGTTCTTATGTTTGCGTCCCCCCCGTGTCTTCTGTTCCTAAAGGGTGATCTGAACTATGACCTCTCTTAGAAACTGGGGAAACACTGGTGTTAGTGGATTCAGTATCCGTGGTGGAAGATTCCTCCCCCGAGCTTGTGCTTTGTGATCCACCCTTTTTTAATATAGACCTAGGCCTCTTTTTACGTGTATGGGTAGAAATGTTGGTACCATCCACGAACCTGACACTTCTCCGTGACTCAAAAGGCTTCCCCCTCTCATAATCCTCCATATCTCTAGAGAATTCATGTAATTTCTTTTCTTTTAGGCCCTTTTCAAAAGTTAACAGTTCTCTGGATAGTCTGCTCAAAATCTCCTGAAAATTGGGTGAATCCTCATATTTCTTTAATTCTTCACATACCTTTTTGACATCACAAATATTGACCTGTATAGTTCTATCATAATAAGAAGAAGAAAGTATATTGACAAAAGCCATAGAAGCATTTTGTTGTGCCTGATTCCATTCCCTAAGTAATATCTCATCTGGTTTGCTAACCAGTGGTTGTAATTTAGTTCTGAGTCCCCTAGGGGAAATATTTTGGTGTTGATAGGCCTTGAAAAGCCTGGAGTGCCAAATATTGGTCCGCAATGTTTTGACCTTTTTGCCAAGTTGTGTAAAAAGCAGACTGCAACTGTCAACTGGATCCGATATCTTATTCGGGGTGGATCCATTCCTAGATTCGATACCAAAAATTTGGATATCGTCTTTGTCAGCACATAATCCTTGTCATAACTGATTAAGATCCATGACAATTAGTTGCCAGTATGCTCAGGTCAAATGTGATGTAAAGAATGCCAAATTGCAAAAAAAAAAAACAAAAAAAACCAATTTTTATCTAAATTCCAATGATGCAGATCTGGCAGAACTATAAAGAGAATAGAAAACCTAAAAGACCTAATAAGAGCCTCACAAGACAAAAGAGAGGAAACCAAATTGAGTCACAAGGAAGCGTCAAGAATGCAATGGGACTATACACCCAAAAAGCATAATCTCTTGGTCAACCAATATAAGGCGCAAACTGTCTGTATTTGGTGATACACTATCTGTATTGATATAGCAAAATGTCCACAAACAACCAGAAATACTGGATATAAAAATAACTTAAATTAAACTCTGCTTGAGGCAGAAAACAATTCTTAATCATAATATGATATCACAAAAAATATATAGGGGAGCCCAAGCCTTCCTACGATAATATGCTGGCAACTGAATGAATGTGAGCTGAAACAAATATGAATATATGTTAGGCAAACTATAAGCCACATAAAATAGTTAAGAAAAAGCCAACACTAAATATAGTGTAACATATAGGGATCACTAATGTTAATCAACTAATATGAACCAGGACCAGAACAACCGAGTCAAAAGCCCGTAAGGTTGTATAAAAATGAAAATGAATGGTTGCTAAAAAACTCCAAGATCAAGTGACGCCTTTAACTTGCACCAAACAAAGGTGCTGTGCCTGATTAAATATATTGTATCATAAACAATGGTTAGGATAGTTTCATATTCTAATACAATTATAAAAAATGTGAATACTGATATTAATATTCAACACCATCCATAATCAATAAATCATGTAGATCTGCTGATCTACAAATATGTCTGTAAAGTGCCTAAAACAAAAATTTCTCTTTGAAATCAATTAGAAATTGATGCTATGTATCAACATACAAAATATTATGCATGGCATTCAACAAACACTATTCATTAAAGTCCACACTCCTGGATAGATATTAATAACAAACACTCATAATAATGAACTACTCCCAACCATATAAAGATGTTAAGAAAACAAGTCCCAATATGTTCTTGTCATTCTGAATGAAACTGAACACGAAAAAAATCAGTACACAAATTTGTCATATATTCCTATAAAAATAATGCCAAATATGTCCAAATATCAGTTTCCCGGACAAAACAGAGAAATAAATCCCCGATGTATAACGACCATGAAAAATTGACAAAAATATACTTGAATGCTTGAAGAAAGTACCAAATCAGGGCCTGTATCCTTCCAGCAATTTGTTCAATAAATATGTCCAGCACAATGAATAAATCCAAGGGCAGAAACAAAGTTACGACCTGCTGTCCAAGCCGGATTCAGCTGGGTCAAGAGGGTAGATCCTGGAACTTGAGGAAATCCAAGAAGTCCAAATCACCAATGGCCTAGTCGCAAACAATACGATTCCAATAGCTATCAAAAAATAGATAATCCAAAAAGTAATTTCTTCACAGCAAAAACGCGAGAAAAAGCAATGATAATCTCCATATAATAATGTCAAAAAAAGGGGGATAATCTACAGGACAATCCAATCGACCATGAAAAGCACGTCTGAATACACAAGAAGGGGAGAAAAAGCCTCCTCCACGTATACTGAACACCACCAAGATAAATACTGCTGCACACCTTCCAACACCAACAGCCAGCAAAAAGTAATGTAAAAAGAAAGCTCGGCTAGCAAGTACAGTTGGTGCACGGATAATCCAAACTTAATAAGAAACAAAAAACAATCCAGCACCCGGAAGTTAGTAGCAAAAATGTTTATTATAACCAGACCGGTTTCAGCAAAATGCTTTCATCACTGGTTTAACATGAAAAGCAGTACTAAAGCCGCTTATTTATAGATAATCCAATCAAGGCAGTGTTGACATCATTTCCTGTGAAAGAGAAATAACCCAAAAACATCTATATAAAAAAGTCCCATAATTATAATGAAACACACATAGATTGAATAAATAGATTTTGACATGTATTAAACTAAGACGATGGATGACATTCTATAATTTGTCATTAGTCATGTGATATGTTTTACAGTAGTGAATACTGGAACTTGAGTACAAGAGCATATCACATTGGTCAAGTGTGTCTCCCCTGTTAGCTCTATAGCTTTGTACTTTAATTATTGTCATAGTAGGAATGTTAAACCTATAAAGGGCATTATCCTTTACTGTTGCTAAATACCTGAATGATTGGGACATGAGTCAATTTTCATTAAAAATGAAGTCCAAATGTATTTCAGAATATGGTGCCTTAGTACCAAATGGCCAGAACAAAGAAATTCACTAGGGGTATTTATTGTAATAGTAATATATACTACGTGTCCTTAAAAGTTTAAAACATTGATATTATTTTACAAATGATGCAATTAAAGTTATATTTTATTGATTATGATGTAATTGATTAATTGTTTTGTAGAAGGGTATTTAAATCCAATAAATGTATTTCATTATAACCCTACTGAATGCTTTGTAATGCTGGAAGCATTAAGGTTATGATAATAAAACATGCTGCAATATCTATATTTTTTTCTGAGTTTGCTATAATTAATTGTTTTGGTTTGTAATAGTTGTTTTAGGCCCTAAGCAGCTGTTCTCAAGAACCCTCCTCAGACCCTAATGGCCCATTTTCCCTATGAGTCAAGAACCAACTCATTTATTCCTGGACCCTGCAAAAGCCCCATAATATATTTGTTCTGCAGTCCACCTGAAAGTTATACATCCATTCATTTTCAGATGCATCATGGATTTTCATCCATGTGAAGATGAGTTTGTCTGTTACCCAGTTTTAGGCACCCTAGACTAGTGGATGGGAAATAGGAAATTTACACTAGGCCTGGCACCCACATCCCTTACGGACGGAGATAGCTCATAATTGTTTGGCTCTCACTGTCCTTTTCGGACAGAGTACATCATTGTTCTTTTGCAATAACTTGGCTAGGCTTAGAAAAACCCTCCCCCATATCGTCAGCCTAGTAGCAGTCTATGAATCTATGAATCTATGTGTCAAGAGGCAAGAAATGGGTGCTGTAAAAAGGCTATTACTCATCCAAAGGCAGAGTCCTTTGTAACCACCCCACTCTCCTCAGTGGCCGGGGGAATCATTCTAGGAAGAAGCCATTAAGCATTATTCAAAGAGGAAACTATGCATGCTACCACATACTTGAAAACATGTTCCTCATTATGGTAGCACATCCCCACCCCTCATTCCCAGTGACTGCTACATGCAATCCCACAACCCACTGGTGGTCTACTCACCTCCCTCCACCCAGCATGGACAAGCCAACAAAGGCTGCTCATGTCCACTCTCTCCTGTCTCAACCTTAACAGCATGCAAGCCTGTTGTTGAATTCAGGTTAACTGTGTTGTTGTCAATATTTTACCTCTCTACACCAAAAAGCCAAGGCTTTTGGTTTGTCATTTTTACAAATGTATACCACCTTTCACTAATCCATATTGTAGATGTTTTAGGGATCAAATTGCCTTTTTCTTACAGCTGGCAGTTTTGCATCATCTCCCCCATTTTAACTAAAACCAGCTGGGTTGTTTCTACATTGCCTCTTATTGCACTATGTGACTATGTTTCTGCATATTCCTTTATCATTATTCATTCTTTTAAATTAACAGATTATGCTTTGGTTCTGACTGCACATTGATGTAGCATTTAGCATTGATGCTTCATAATGCTTTATTCTTCAGCTTTACCCTTGTCTAGGTGCATTCTATGTAAATCTGGATCTTGCATTTTCTTCCTGTGTCCTGTATGAATATTTGCCAAGTACACTTCATTTCACTCAAATCCCAAAGTCCCACTGTAGATGAACTTGCAAATGTCAAAATTGCACTCATATTATTGTGCCATGAGTGAATGTATATAAGTGTTGAAACTGACTATTGTCTTGCTCAGGATTATATTTTCTGCTTTGTGTCCCCTGACTGCCAGAATTGGTTCCAGCTCCCATGTGAAGCTGAAATGGATAAGCAAGTAACCAGAGAACTAATGTTCTTATTCTTTTGGGTTTTTTTTATGATTTAGTCAGCTATGTTGCACCCAAGTTTTCTTTTATTTCTTCTGAACTAAATATCACGGGGACCATACTTATAAATGACTCCAGTTGTTCTACTTTAACCTTGTTGTAGTACTGTTAGATTATTTTCATTCCTTCCTTTCCTGATGCCTGCGTTATTCATTTCAGAGTTGTACTAACCCAAGTTTAAAACAAAAGGAATAAGGCAGAGAATCAGCCCTTCATGGAAGAAGGATATGTTACCTTCATACAGAAGCAGACCGGAAAACCAAGCACTCTGAAGCAGTAAAGTCATCCTCTGCACCACTGTGCTGCCCACATATATTACATATTTTCCTAATTTGTTTGGACTAAAGATGTTGTTACTATAATTAGACTATAATTATAGTTTGCACTTTACTCTGTGTTATTATCCTGATGCTGTTACATTTTATTTAGAATCTTTCTACTTGTTTGGGCACAGCCTGTAAAACTTGGATCTAATTTATTTGCGTTATGCTACCTACTTCACTGTCTGCTTTTAATTATGGTGTAGCTCAAAGCTGGTATTCCAAACGGACCACTTTCATTATCCTCATCCACCTTTATCCCATTTTCTACATGGGGGTTGGGGTGATGTGTCTAATATCTCCATCTCTCTCTCTCTATTCAATGCCAGTTGCCTACCTTCTTCAGCACTGATGCCTGATTGTCACAGGTCTTCTATCACACAATCCATCCTACTAGCTGCTTTATTTCATGCGAAATATTTCCCTCTGTTGGAAACAAGTCCTTACACTTGCCACTTTCTTTTATATGTTGCTTATGCTGCCCATATCATGTCTGTCATGCATAATTATCTGACTGTGCAAAACTCACTGTACATTGTATACTATCATGTATAACTGAATGAGGGCACATCAACTTATTATACTTTGTATATGGCTTCTACCATCATGTCATGTATATTAAATCAATTTTCTGTCTTTGATTTCAGTCATCACTGGAAAGAAGCCTTAGACTAGCTCACCTAACTGGTAAGTAAATACATATAAATAAAATAAAGTGGAGCAAGTGTAAATTCTGGTGGAATGAGTATGGACCAACCTATTTCCTATTAAAATGGATCTATAACTGCTTCTTTGACAGAGGTTCTGATGTAGGAATTTAAGTTATTAACTCTGTGGAAGTAACACATGAGTAGACAGGGGTTGTTACGCTGTCTGCACTTGCCATTTTAAAAGGCCTATTCAGTCCAGCATGGGCTGTCACAGCTCCTGCAGATGTCTGTAATTGCTCTGTGGCTAAAGCACTATCCCAGGCGTTGTTTTATCTTTTTGGCCTCATCACTAGTACTCTAGGTAGTATAATCATCATCTTCTATACCCCTAATACTACTCTCTGTGCTTGCTGCGTGTGCTCACTTTCTTCTCCACTCTGTCATTTAATCATTCCCTTGTGCAATTCTTCCTTCAATAAAATCTCCTAACCTTAACTTGCCTCCTGTTCTGCTAAACAATATACACAATGGCTCCCTCTAGAACACTGTTCGTAAACAGCACTGTTATCATTACAACCTTTGTCATACATTGCTTCTGCCTTGCCAATTCTTCAAGTGTCATTCTCCCTTCCTGTTAGCATGGATGCTGAAGTAAGTATACACTGGTGTGTTTGACATGAATCTAACAACTCCTATCTTGGCTGCTTGTAATCCACTTCCAGGACTTACATCAGAGAAAGCATACCTTTTGGGTTAATAATGCAGTAGAGCATTTACTGAGACTTTCCTTTCTTAATACATTTTCTCCTTTGTCCACAAGGTCCCATGTTATTTCACTACAGGACTTTTGTTTAGAAGCAGTTTTAATTAAATGGGCTTTAGGGAGTCACACGTTTCTTCCACTCTCATGGCTGTGTTATTGCTTCTTTAATATTTAGAAACACACACACTAATTAAAGTTTGCACAAAGTAGATGGAGGTAGTCTGTGCCTTATAAATTTCAACCAACAAGTTTAGAAAACAGCCATACAGATATCATGATTAGTCTCACAACAGGACTCCATCAGGATCAAAATGATAAAATGTTAAATGTTGCACTATAGTATAGTAAAGGAAAGGTAGCAATATAAATACTTTCAATATATACATATATAAATACTTTCAATACATAAATATATAAATACTTTCAATTAAAAACTACAGAATGAATTAAGAGCTCAAAAACCATGCAAACCCATTTTATTAAAGAAATACTGCTTGCTCAGCTACTCTGCTTTACAGAATAATTTTTTAATAAAAATGAAAGCCAGTGAAGGCTTACAATTTTGGGACTAATTTCATCTCTGAATCTCAATTCCGTAAAAGCTTACAGTTTACAAAGCATGCTGATCTACACATTTTTAGCATACTGTTGCTATGGCAATCAAACGTGACAGCCCAAGTAAGCTTGACAATGCAGATTTTATTGCCAGGCAGGAAAAGATTGCTGCCGCGGTGGTGCAGTACTTTTATGACTCTGTCATAGACCATGTTGCAGTGAATACCTGGAGATGTACCCCACTGTACTTTATGAAGATGCTTGCCTCCCCCATCATGGCTTTTTTGGTAATATCAGAACAAGTAAAGTCCCAAAGTAAAAGAATCCACCACAGACAAACTGAAGATTATGCTGCTTAATGCAAGGAGTGTAAATCAGAAACTGTACTCACTGGAATAACTCCTTACCTTGGAAGATGCCAATGTCTGTGCAGTCACACACACACATGGTTCAAGGCCAAAGATAGCACCGTGGCCATGCAGGGGTGCAATGACTTCCATACATTCACCCATTGTTGTGCAGCGGTTAGCATTGTCGCCTCACAGCAAGAGGTTCTCCCATTCGATTCTCGGCTGGAGCGCCTTCTGTGTGGAGTCTGCATGTCCTCCCCACGGTCAAGTGATGTTTAAAGACATGCAGGTAGGTGTGTGCATGAATGGGTGTGCCTTCCTTGAAGGTTGGGTGTCGGGCTGGCAACTCGGCACCATAGAAAAATCCACTGCCAATCATTAGCGGACCGGAGTTCCGCTGTGGTGACCCCTAAATGGGAAAAGCAGAAAGACATTCATTTTAAAAAAGATTGCTGCTGTTATGCCAGTGTACATTATCAAAAGTAATTTATTAGTCAGCAACCAGTAAGTACTGTCAGAGGAAAATATGGGGTCTTTGGTAATGCCATAACTAAGATCAGGAGTTCTGGTTGGAGACGTGTTGAATTAAAACTCTCTAAATACTTTCCATGTTTTTCCTCCCCATTTAGCACTATTCTAGCATCAAACCACTGTCATCACTCCACCATAAATTCAACACGCCAGTGGATGCTGGTTATTTAATTACTTTATTTCCTTCTTAAGGCTTGCTGTCAGTACAGTAGCTGTGATGTTACTGGTTTTCATCTTTGCATGCATAAAATTTGTTACCTGAGCAACTAGCAAGTGTAAAGCACAAGAAACACATACTTTAATACTTCAGTAAACAAAATTGTCCCCTACTGTCGTATGCACCTATATCAGGCCCTCTTCCTCACTCTGGACCTGCTGTACCTGCAACAATGTTTAATACTTGCAAAGCAAAGTTGTATAATCACTTCCTTCCTTGGACTGAAAACAAGACCACTGCTTAGGAGATTACTGCAAGCTTGCATAAATACTAATATTTATTCCTATAATAACCTGTTAGTTCATTGTTGTTTCCAAGATGATTTGACCAACATCTATAGCTAGATTATTTTAAATGTTGTAAGCTCACAGTCCATTCAGTGATTATTTCATCACAGTACCTTGTCAGGAATGTAACATCTGCCACTATTTGATAAGCCTGTTAAATTTTGAACCCAAGCTGCAGTTTCATATCTACTACCAAAAATGACATTTACAACATTGCATACTTGCCATTTATTTTTACCACCTCAGATGTCCCCATGATCAGAACTGAAATATGTTTATTTTTATCTTGCTTTAACAAAAGAAAGGAGTATGAACAGCCTTTTAATTATACTCATGTCATGCATGCTCACATACACACGTCTAATAAAGTTCTCTTCCAGCAAAGCAAAAGGCAGCTGCGTGTCTGTTGTGTGCTACATAGCAATCATGTTTACTTAAACTTAGTGAGGAATTCATTGACAAAGTGACTTTTTCCTAGACAAAGTGATTGCTGTTGCTATGTGCTTTAACCTAAAAAGTCCATATGACTAAGTCACTAGTTACACTATAAGAAATGAAGGCTTCCTTGTTTTATCCACACAAATGTTACAGTTTAAGTATAACTTTCACTTGTAGACTGTGAAAACAAAATCGTTGTTGTATAACTACCTGGCCTCAATGTTTGCTACTATCTTCAGGGTTGTATTATCCATAGTTAAATCCGGTCTTTTCCAGAATAAAAAGAGAGCAAGGACCAACATCAAAACTTACAGAATCTACTGCTAGGCTTTGAGCTTTCAACTATTACTACCTGCCTTGACCTGGTAGTCAGTCAGTTTCTGTCCTCTGTCATTCAAATGTCTTCCTTTCCTTACCCCCCCCCCCTCTAATTTCCTGCATAGCATACAGTATGGCAGAGGACCAAACAGAAGGTAGGACATCAGTGGTCTGAATTGTCTAGTGGCTTTACTTACACCCCTAAAAATGGATGTCTTTGCTATAGTTTATCTGTAGTGAATCTATCCTGCATGAGCTGGTGATGGATTTTTTCTAAGAATAACAGTAGCCCATCCTTTGCAGCTCCATTTCCATGTTTTTTTTTTTGTTTTTTGTTTTGTTTTTTTCAGTCAGATCTTCTTCTTCACACTATGCACTGTGTCCCCTAGTTTAACATTTTTATTATTTTACTTGTTTATATGCGGTGGTGGTGCTGCGGTAGCATTGTCGCCTCACAGGAAGACGTTGTCCTGTTCGATTCTCAGCTAGAGCGTCTTCTGTGTGGAGACATGCGTAAATGGGCATTCCTTCATTGAAGGTTGTGCATCAGGGCCGGCAACTTGGCACGTAAAAATCTACTGCCAATCATTAGCGGACCGGAGTTCCGCTGTGGCAACCCCTAACCGGGAAAAGCCAAAAGACACAACAACAACAACAACAACATTAATTTACTTGTTTATTTTTTTACTTACTTGCTAGTTAGGAAAGTAGACTGGTACACAATATTACTTACCCACGACTCAAGTCAAAAGCAAGATACAAGTAGAAAGCATACATTTATTGTAACAAATGTACAATGCATAGTTTGTACAGAAATCTGTGCAACGTATACTATCAAAATACAGTTATTGTGTACATAACGCTATGTACAGAGGTAATTAAATGTCTATGTCAGTGGTGCATGCAGTTATACACAAAGATCAAGAAAAAGTATATCAGTGACATATGTAACTTATGTGGTTGGGATGTTCACTGTTGTGGCTATTTTTTTCTGGGAAATTTTGAGCATTAATAGCAATTGCTTAATTAACACAAACAAACCAAAGGAGCAGTAGATGTTTTAGGATTAGACACGTATAGGATATTATGATTTGTACATATAGGAAGACAAGTTGTGAAATATATACAATAAATTGTCTAAAAAGTTCTGCACATGACACCAATTGGAGTAAACAGCAATGCATGTATTGCACCACACTACCCTTTCCATTAGCAGTGCCATCTCTCCATTTAAAATGGCAGTACCATAGAAAATTATACAAATAAAGAATAATTAATGTGTTTCTCCCTTTCTCTGACATTTCCATGACATTCAGCTTTATTAGTATACAGCATACTGGGATTTGATGAAACTATACAATACTTTATTTAGCAATTTGCCTCCCTCTTGCATCATATTGTCCATCAAACTTGAATGTTTTTAGCCTAGAGAAAAGTCAGCACATCAAGGTATTTGTAGCCCTTGCTTCTTTCTCTCCCACTGGAGTCATAACCCTTCTGATACTATAGGAATTTGCAGCTCTTTTACTGTATAGTGTCTTTTACAAATGCCTTCTTCTTTCCCTACAGCGTTATGAAATTAATGAATCTTTGGAGATTTACATATTTGTTACTGTAAAGTGTTAGACAGTAGCTTAGACTGAAATATCAATAAATCTGTTACCACTGTCAGGCAATTTGAACAGAGTCTCTGCTGTAAATTAATTCCTAGCTTAATAAAAATATACCCAAAGCACTAATTTGTAACCAAAAAGGCACTGCTTCTGCTGGGAAAAAGTGCTGCCAGTCTATCCAGTGATTTTGAAATTTATCAGTAATTCTGAGTAATGCCATTCTAAGAGAATGGATGGAATACCCTTATGGAGAGGGATGGTCAATAAAAGGTCAAAATCTACAACAATGAAGTATATTGTAGGAAGGAAAAAGCTTAGGACCAAAGGAAAATCACATCAGTTATCCCCAAACCCACCAGACTGTTTGGGGGTAAACAAATTAAAAATAATAATAATAACTAATTATAGTACTATAAGAACTAAAAAAAACATCAGGATAAGACATACATACATTCGTGCACATAGTGGTCTTTTAATTTCTTTATCTCATTCGGTAAGGTTAGTAGATTTTTCCAGGTAGGTTGTTTTTAATGCTGTTGTTTATAAATTCCTGGATATACTTTCATAGAGCCATTCTCTTTTTATCTAAAAAGAGTGGCTTAATCAGTAACCTTTGCAGAAGCACAAAATCTATTAGTCTTAGGTGTTCCGCTAACATTCATTCACTATTAGAGGTCAATCTTCCTGTTCTTCTCAAAGAACGAGGTTATTTGTCTTTGTGGGAAGTTTAAGTGAGCCTTTTTGATCAAACTGTATTTCTGCAATGTTGCATCAACTAAGAATTCTGTTTTTTGCAAAGGCTGCATTGCATGCAAATTTCATTTGGTATAATACGGTTGTTGAAACAGTTGTACAACCCAATAAGTTTAAGGTGAGAGTATGGGTCAAACAGGGTTTAGGACAAGGTTTCAATTGTTGATCAACTTAAGATTACAGTTAGGATCACTGTTTTATTTAGGTTTAGCATTTGCTTTAGGTATAGAAAAAGGGTTTAGACTCAGGTTGGCTCTAAGTTGGGCATGGGTTTGGGTAATGGCTGTATTTGTCTTTGGGAAATTTTGCAGAACTCTGTCTCTTTTCCCATCACTTCTTCACAGTTTTGTGATCTTTAGGTTGTTAGGTAAAGTTCAGTTTCTAGAATAGTCTCATTCATCTTGTTTAAGTTTCTTGGATTTCTATGACCCAGCTGCATTGCACACTACAATTTGAAACAACTATCCCTGTGATTAACCACCATTTTACTGTATTCTTTCATTTTCACTGTCTGCATTGTTATTCTGTTAGAGCTCCTGATGTAATGTATGTGGCTTAATGGAAGGTAAACAGCTAAGTAAAATATGCTGTTATTCTTTTCTTGTAAAAATACTGCTGTTGAAATAAACATACTTTTTTCTCCATTATATACAATTGAATGGGTGTTTATAGTACAAGAGATGTGAATTAAAGCACATGATACTTTTTCAGCTGTGATTGCTGTACTAAATGTTATTGTCAATCCATGCAGAAAACAGCAGAAACTAAGTGGAAACACCTGCTGTAGCCCAGGAATGCAGGAAAATGCAAGTGAAGAAATGTTTGGAGATACCAAGGACTGGATCGGTATTCTGCTCAATGAGAAAAGTCGAATGGCTTGAATGAATTTATGCTGCCTGATAACAAGTGAAGTATTGTTTTTATTGTGTCTATTCATTACTTCAAATAATGTGCAGTAAATACATGAACTCTGCTTCCAATGTGTTTTACCCACTACATCTGTTATGAAGTACACAGGTACTCCCACCCCACAACTACCCCCAGCCTGTTCCTTTTTATTTGTGTGCTGGCTTCTGTATGGACAAACACAACATGTTGGTTCAATAGATCAACTAGTATGTAAATAAGATACTTTTATTGAATTATTTTTCACACTGCTAGATTTCCTTTGAAATTGCAGGTACAAGCATGATTGCTTTCCATTAGGCTGGAGTAATGAATCAGTCACAGGAGCTAGCATGACTGCTTTCCCTTAAGCCATAGTAATAAACCTGTAATCACTTACAATTATCATAACCTGTAAAAGTAGTAATTATTTAATCCAAAACAAAATTCTGTATGTTTGCTTTGTTTATATTACGATATGAAGCAAGCAACCGTGTATGTTACTTTTACATAGCTATGATCATTTGACAATTGGAGCAACTTGGGTTAAATATGGCCAGGCTTGTAAAGTCTCTAGGTCTGTTAGCCTAGTAACCTTCTATGAATCTATGAACCTATGAATAAAACTTCTTACATATTTAATTGCTTGTTGATTCCCCATGACCAACACCTCTGGCAAAAGCAAAGTACTATGTTTTATATCAACAACCTCATGTTGCATGCTGATGGCCACGGTGGTACAGCAGTTAGCATTGTCGCTTCCCAGCAAGAGGTTCTCAAGTTCAATCCTCGGCTGGGGTGCCTTCTGTGTGGAGTCTGAATGTCCTCACTGTGATCACGTGGGTTTCCTCCGGGTGCTCCGGTTTACTCCCACATCCCAAAGACATGCTGTAGGTGGATTGGACACTCTAAATTGGCCCTAGGTGTGAGTGTGTGCATGTGTATGCCTTCTGTGGAAGGTTGGGTGTCGGGCTGGCAACTCGACACTGTAAAACTCCACTGCCAATCATGTTCAGACAGGTGATCTGCTGTGGCGACCCCTAACTGGAAAAAGCTGAAAGAAGAAGAAGGAACACTGACTTACAGTGCTCAAAAATAAATAAATAAATACCATTTTCATGACATGAAATCCAAGAATTATACCTGTAATTCTTTATGTGTAATGTATAGTCTCTACCATGATATCATTATATTTTTCTATAGCATCTACAGATAATGCAAAATTAAAGCAGACTCTGTTTAAAGAGCACCAAATAAAGTAAGCTGAAGAAAAACAGGTTGTGGTGAGTGAGATTGTGCTGGACTAGAACACCAAATTTCTTGAAAATCTTATGCTTTCCTAATGCTCAGGCAGTCCAAATTTGAGATTTACTTGCAATTTTCACAGAAAAATGGGAAACAGGAGCACCTGCTTGCAATCAGTAGTGCCTGCTAATGGAATGCCATTTGTGTAACAATCATATTTCTTTTAAATTTAGCATAATTTAGCATAAACATAAATAAATCAGGCCAGAAGCCAACAATGGGTATAACAGCAGAAGCTAAAAAGCATAAACCGTGAAGTAGATAACAACATTCCTGTCCCTGAAAAATAAAAATTGACAATTATTTATAACCTTATAAAATAATATAAAATATAAAATGGCAAGTGGACCTCAAGTATTAGTCAATGATGACCATTAGTTGAGCAACACTAATACATTACATTCATAGATACAGGAAGTTACAGGCTCATTAACCAGAGATGTTAAAGGTTGGCCTAGTTAGTGGCAATATGTGAATTAACAAGCAAATGTCATTAAGAAACTTCATCCTTCAGAGCAACATTTTGTTTAAATTGCTGAAAAAAATCCAGGAATGTGATGGTGGCCTGAAGAAACTTTTGTGAAAACTTCCATGAAAAGAATGCTTGCTGTATAAGGTTATACCACAATATTTCAGAAATTATTTTCTTTTGTCCAATATTTTACTATACAAAATTTAGCCCATGATAAAATTACACAAACTAAGCAAGAATCTTTTTGTCAGATAATATGAAATATGTATACAGCAACAACTTGCACTATTGGCATCTTTGTTATATCTATATATTTTCGACTGTTCAACAGAAAAATCCAAATAAGCTGAATGGATTTTTAAGACCAGAAGATATGAAAACATCTGAAAAAAAACAGAATTTTTGCCACAAATATTAGAGTTTGAAATTCAGTTATGCTCATTACTGTTAGTCTATAGTGAAGGGACTTGTGTATCCCAATGACGCTGTGAACTACACTATGTAGGGCCAACCATGACAAGCAAATCATATCAAAATATCAAACTAAATATGTTTCTTTGATGAAGGCAATGGCAATCTACTCCAGTAACCATATGAAATGTTGGCACCCACTAGACTGAGTCCCAAAATATGGAGACTGAATGGCCGAAAGATCAAACTTACATATACTAAGCCCAAGTTGCCATTTCTCAGAATATTTCTATTTCTCAGATGTATGGCAATCTCAGAGTTGGTATATATGAGTTCTTGGGGGCTTGCCCCCACATGAGGCATGCATGGGGCTTGCCCCCCATAGGAAGAAGTCTTAAGGACAAGAGCAAACTATGAAATCTGCTCTTCTCCTGTGCTTTTGATCATTTTTTTTCGCCATGTTGGCAATCAGCATTTCAAGTGCCAATATTTCACTAGGGAACCATCCCTTCCACTTTTTTCACAAAAGCAATCAGAGACATGTTGAATTGACACTAGAAGATGAGAACATCAGGTCTGAAAGTGTCCAACATGCTAGTATGGAAGACCAGAGGACAAGTACAGATAGTGCTAGCAGTTATGAAGTGGATGGATTAATGCCAAAAGGACATGTACCTGCTAAGATACTCAACAACAGCAAAGCTTGTTGCTGCAAAAAACTATATACCACTGAAATTTCAAATGGAAGATGCACAGAAAATTTGTTCCGATTAAGAATGGCACGACAAGAATAAATACTGGCTTACTTGGAATTAGTGAACTAAAATATACTGAAATAGGTCATTTTGCATCAGATAATCATTAGCTATTCCACTATAGACAAGAATCATGTAGAGAAAAAAAAACAGAGTACCATCCACAGTTAATAAAATGTGCCAAAATCAGTGTTTGGATGCAATCCAAAAGTAATAGAACAATCTCAGTCAGACTGCAAGGCTAGCCATTCAAGATTACAGTGATAGAAAATGTATGTTACAACTACAAATGTGGCAAGAGGTGAATTCAACCAGTTTTATGAGGATCCACAGCACATTCTTGAAAGAACATCAAGAATTAGGTATTATACTCATTACAAATAATGGGAATGCTAAAGTTGGCACTAATAGTATAACTGAAATAACACGTAAGTTTGATCTTGGAATGCAAAATTAATTGGATCATAGACCTTTAAAATTCTGACAAAATAATACAAAATTGCAGGATTAAAAGATTGTTGTGTACGCATGGATATTCTTGGTGAATCTTGGTATTGGGTAGGCCTAATGTAAAGACAGCTAATAATTTAAGTCTGTAGAAAGAAATTAAAGATCTAGCCACCAAAAAATGTTAACGTGCAACATGTGTGTGGACTGCACAGTTTTGTGGAAATGCAAGCTGAATATATTGATAAAGAAGCTTGACACAAACAAAATACACTGGTAATGACAAACACTCGTTCAGCATCTGTCCCATGTCTTTACACACAGAAATTACTAAAAGGTCAATACTGAAAGCAGACTGACTATATATTTTGCAATTATTGATAAAAGAGTTCTGGCGCAGTGGTACTGTGGTAGTGTTGTTGCCTCACAGCAAAAGTTATCCAGTTTGATTCTCAGCTGGGGTGCCTTCTGTGTGGAGTCTGCATGTCCTCCTTGCATTTGTGTGGGTTTCCGCTGGGTGCTCTGGTTTCCTCCCAAGTTTTAAAGACATGCGTCTGGAGTATTTCTCCCTAGGCCTTTGCTGAAAATTGGCTTTGTTCCACGAGACATAATGCTATTAACTCCTAACATGGATAGCAGAATGCTTGTAAATTTCAGATACAATCCCCCTAACATTAACCCATCGATGACAATATTTTCAGTTAGCCTACAAGAGTAATTAGAATAACACACAAAATAACCTGCTGCCCTGCTCAACACATATTTAACATGAATATCTTACGAATAATTGCAAGATAAAAGTGTGTCAGACTACAATACAGGTTGCCACATAAAAATGGGGGTCTATATTAGAACATTGAAGTTTCAAAACTTCAAATGTTCTAATATCGACCCCTATTCAGTGAAAGCTGAAAACATCGAACATACAGAACAGCAAATTTTTTCCTAGGGAAAAAATTTGCTGTTCCAAAACACATACACACAACACAAGCACACCAAACAACCAGCAGTCCACATACACCTAAAATCTTGCACCTAACCCTACAATAAACTATACACACACCACTAACTATCCACTTACCTTAACCCAAACCCTAACCCTAAGTTCTGTCACTATCGCACACTCACCTCACCCGCGCCCTAACCCTAACTCACTTACCCCACCCTAACCCTCACGTCCACACAATCGCACACTTACCTGACCCACACCCTAACCCTAACTCACCTAACCTGCCCTAACCCTCACATCCACACAATCGCACACATACCTAACCCGCACCCTAACCCCAACTCACCTAACCCACCCTAACCCTCACGTCCACACAATCGCACACATACCTAACCCGCACCCTAACCCTAACTAACCTAACCCACACTCAATCGCACACTTACCTGAACCCGACCCATAACTTTCCACCACAGTGCTGAAAATACCGAAGCAACAGAAATGGACAACCAAATTTTTCCCTAGGAAAAAATTCAGTTTTCTGTTGCTTTGATATTTTCAGCTTTCGCTGAATAGGGGTCAATATTAGAACAGTCGAAGTTATGAAACTTCGATGTTCTAATATAGACCCAAAAATGGTGGTATGATGCCATAAAATGCATGGTTCTATCAATGTCCATATATTACCATAAAATACTATTGTATACAAAATTATACTTGAATTAATACTATGTTATTTATTTATATATTGAAATTTGATTACCGGGAAAGTCTGATTAGGTAGGAGCCCATTTTCAGGGGAGCCCCTGGGAGAAAAGCTCCAAATTATTACAAAACATCTTAAGAATAATAATTTACATTCATTAATAATACAAAAAACAAATACAGTTCAAATAAGTATAGCAACTTATACATAATATAAAAACATTGGTTAAGAGTAGATACAAGTGACATGACAATGATTTAATAGTTAGAGAAATTGTAGCCAGTATATGAAAAAAAATAAATGTAACTTAGTTTAATACAAACACAAATTGCAATATGAAGTGAGAGAAAAGCAGGCTTATGGTATATATAGTTAGAAATCTAGAGTCGATAAATTGCTAGAAGTAAGGAAGTGAGTGAAGAAGGGAGAATAAGGAGATGTAAGGTATGAATAGGTATTTGTCCACATTTAGAGATAGAGTTCATCCTGGTATGGAGCAAGAACAGAACCAGCTTTTGGCTAGGAAGTCTTTTAGAATGGTTTTGAAGGATGGGAGAAAGGCTAGTGACCTGATAGAGGTGAGGAGTTCCGGGCATTAGCAACATTGTATGAGTACAGACAATGCCCAGCAGATTTGATAGGTTTGTGGAAAGACAGGAATTTTTGGTCATTCGATCATAATGACTGACTAGGATAGCTGTGTAGTATGTTATTTAGTGCTGAACAAATAAACAGATACTGGGTAATTTTATAGGTGGTAAAGGGCTATGTATATGTTAATTGAAGGGGTAGTTCTAACCAATGTAGGCTTTTTTGTGCTATACAGTAGTGGGTTCTAAAAGGGGTATTTGCTGCAAATTTAGCAACTTTGTTATAGCATTGTTCAAGTTTTGATTTCTGTTATGCCTGAAGTTTAGTAAGGATGGAAGCACCAGAAATGTGGAGAGGAGGTAAGTAGTGGCAAGTGTAGCTTTAGTTGCATCAGTGAGAAGGTTTTTGGCTCTATAAAGCATCTCTAGCTTTTGATTAGTTTTTTTATGCAGTTTTGTATATGCAGGTCAAATTTAAGCTCATCATCCACTATCATCCCTAATAATTTGCTTTAAGAAGAGACTTCAGAGGTTGTATTACTAAAAGAGAGGACTTTATATTTTGTTTTGTTTTTTTCACGGGAGAAAGATTTGAGGAAAAAAGTGGTAATTTGTTGTTTTTTTAGGGTTGAACAGGAGTTGTGAGTTACAAAGCCATGTTTCAGTTACTGTAAAGCTTCCGAGTAATTTTTTTGAGTTGTGCCACATCCTCAGATGTGCAAATGTGTGGCATCATCTGCACACTGTATTAGGGAGAACTGTTGTGTGGATGTGTGAAAGGTGTTGGTGAGAATGTTAAAAAGGAGGGGAACAAGGACAGAGCCTTCTAGTACACTGGGGAGGTATGAAGAGAGGGTGGAGTGCCATTTTACTGGCTGAAACCTATAAGATAGGTAACTTTTCACCAATAGAAGGGTGGACTGAGAGATACACAATGAGGAAGTTTGAAGTAGAAGCTTGCTCTAACAAACTATGTTGATGCTTTAGACAAGTCTAGAAATAAGGAGAAGACTAGTTTACTATTATCTCTAGCTTTACTGACATTATCTATATAGGTTAAAAGTGCAGTGCTAGTAATATGGTAGTTTGCTATTATCTCTAGTTTTACTGACATTATCTATATGGGTTAAAAGTGTAGTGCTAGTTATATGGCAGTTGCTATTATCTCTAGCTTTACTGACATTATCTATATAGGTTAAAAGTGCAGTGCTAGTTCCATGGTAGTTTGCTATTACCTCTAGCTTTACTGACATTATCTATATAGGCTAAAAGTGCAGTGCTAGTTCTATGGTAGTTTGCTATTATCTCTAGCTTTACTACATTATCTATATAGGTTAAAAGTGCAGTGCTGGGTCTGTGGTAGTTTGCTATTATCTCTAGCTTTACTGACATTATCTGTATAGGTTAAAAGTGCAGTACTAGTTCTGTGGTAGTTTGCTATTATCTCTAGCTTTACTGACATTATCTATATAGGTTAAAAGTGCAGTGCTAGTTCTGTGGTAGTTTGCTATTATCTCTAGTTTTACTGACATTATCTATATAGGTTAAAAGTGCAGTGCTAGTTCTGTGGTAGTTTGCTATTATCTCTAGCTTTACTGACATTATCTATATAGGTTAAAAGTGCAGTGCTGGTTCTGTGGTAGTTTGCTATTATCTCTAGCTTTACTGACATTATCTATATAGGTTAAAAGTGCAGTGCTAGTTCTGTGGTAGTTTGCGATTATCTCTAGCTTTACTGACATTATCTATATTAATTAAAAGTGCAGTGCTAGTTCTGTGGTAGTTTGCTATTACCTCTAGCTTTACTGACATTATATATATTGGTTAAAGGTGCAGTGCTAGTTCTATGGTAGTTTGCTATTACCTCTAGCTTTACTGACATTATCTATATTGGTTAAAAGTGCAGTGCTAGTTATATGGAGTTTGCTATTACCTCTAGCTTTACTGACATTATCTATATAGGTTAAAAGTGCAGTGCTAGTTCCATGGTAGTTTGCTATTACCTCTAGCTTTACTGACATTATCTATATAGGTTAAAAGTGCAGTGCTAGTTCTATGGTAGTTTGCTATTATCTCTAGCTTTACTACATTATCTATATAGGTTAAAAGTGCAGTGCTGTGTCTGTGGTAGTTTGTTATTATCTCTAGCTTTACTGACATTATCTATATAGGTTAAAAGTGCAGTACTAGTTCTGTGGTAGTTTGCTATTATCTCTAGCTTTACTGACATTATCTATATAGGTTAAAAGTGCAGTGCTAGTTCTGTGGTAGTTTGCTATTATCTCTAGTTTTACTGACATTATCTATATAGGTTAAAAGTGCAGTGCTACTTCTGTGGTAGTTTGCTATTATCTCTAGCTTTACTGACATTATCTATCTAGGTTAAAAGTGCAGTGCTAGTTCTGTGGTAGTTTGCTATTATCTCTAGCTTTACTGACATTATCTATATAGGTTAAAAGTGCAGTGCTAGTTCTGTGGTAGTTTGCTATTATCTCTAGTTTTACTGACATTATCTATATAGGTTAAAAGTGCAGTGCTAGTTCTGTGGTAGTTTGCTATTATCTCAAGCTTTACTGACATTATCTATATTGGTTAAAAGTGCAGTGCTAGTTCTATGGTAGTTTGCTATTATCTCTAGCTTTACTGACATTATCTATATAGGTTAAAAGTGCAGTGCTAGTTCCATGGTAGTTTGCTATTACCTCTAGCTTTACTGACATTATCTATATAGGTTAAAAGTGCAGTGCTAGTTCTGTGGTAGTTTGCTATTATCTCTAGCTTTTCTGACATTATCTATATAGGTTAAAAGTGCAGTGCTAGTTCTATGGTAGTTTGCTATTACCTCTAGCTTTACTGACATTATCTATATAGGTTAAAAGTGCAGTGCTAGTTCTGTGGTAGTTTGCTATTATCTCTAGCTTTACTGACATTATATATATTGGTTAAAGGTGCAGTGCTAGTTCTATGGTAGTTTGCCATTACCTCTAGCTTTACTGACATTATCTATATTGGTTAAAAGTGCAGTGCTAGTTATATGGAGTTTGCTATTACCTCTAGCTTTACTGACATTATCTATATAGGTTAAAAGTGCAGTGCTAGTTCCATGGTAGTTTGCTATTACCTCTAGCTTTACTGACATTATCTATATAGGTTAAAAGTGCAGTGCTAGTTCTATGGTAGTTTGCTATTATCTCTAGCTTTACTACATTATCTATATAGGTTAAAAGTGCAGTGCTGGGTCTGTGGTAGTTTGTTATTATCTCTAGCTTTACTGACATTATCTATATAGGTTAAAAGTGCAGTACTAGTTCTGTGGTAGTTTGCTATTATCTCTAGCTTTATTGACATTATCTATATAGGTTAAAAGTGCAGTGCTAGTTCTGTGGTAGTTTGCTATTATCTCTAGTTTTACTGACATTATCTATATAGGTTAAAAGTGCAGTGCTAGTTCGGTGGTAGTTTGCTATTATCTCTAGCTTTACTGACATTATCTATATAGGTTAAAAATGCAGTGCTACTTCTGTGGTAGTTTGCTATTATCTCTAGCTTTACTGACATTATCTATATAGGTTAAAAGTGCAGTGCTAGTTCTGTGGTAGTTTGCTATTATCTCTAGCTTTACTGACATTATCTATATAGGTTAAAAGTGCAGTGCTAGTTCGGTGGTAGTTGGCTATTATCTCTAGTTTTACTGACATTATCTATATAGGTTAAAAGTGCAGAGCTAGTTCGGTGGTAGTTTGCTATTATCTCTAGCTTTACTGACATTATCTATATAGGTTAAAAATGCAGTGCTAGTTCTGTGGTAGTTTGCTATTATCTCAAGCTTTACTGACATTATCTATATTGGTTAAAAGTGCAGTGCTAGTTCCATGGTAGTTTGCTATTACCTCTAGCTTTACTGACATTATCTATATAGGTTAAAAGTGCAGTACTAGTTCTGTGGTTGTTTGCTATTATCTCTAACTTTACTGACATTATCTATATAGGTTAAAAGTGCAGTGCTAGTTCTATGGTAGTTTGCTATTATCTCTAGCTTTACTGACATTATCTATATAGGTTAAAAGTGCAGTGCTGGTTCTGTGGTAGTTTGCTATTATCTCTAGCTTTACTGACATTATCTATATAGGTTAAAAGTGCAGTGCTAGTTCTATGGTAGTTTGCTATTACCTCTAGCTTTACTGACATTATCTATATAGGTTCATAGGCTCATAGGTTCATACTAGGCTTTCTGCCCTATGGCATTTATAAGCCTAGCCAGTGTGTGTTTGGCTTTCGCCACCCATTTTAAATTAATTTTGCTATGCCCTTTTTCGAGGTTAGTATACTGTGCCTCTGTCTAACAGTGACACAGAAGTGATACCCGGGGTAAACCTACGATGTCCCATCCACTCATCAAGATTCCTCTTGAAGAGAGTCAATGAGGGACTCTGCCTAACCTGTACTGAGATTTTATTCCAGAGTGAAGGAAGCCTCTGGGTTATGAATCTGTCCCTCCAGCATGTCCTATTTATTTCACTGCTGAGGTTCAAGTCTCTCGAGCGCGTAGCTCGATGGGATTTGGATTTTCTGTGGTGCAGCATGTCCATTAATTCCGGGTTGGACATGGCTTTATATGTCAGGCACAGCTCGCCTCTGAGTAGGCGGTATGCCACTGAGTAGAGCTGGAGTTTCTTTAACCGGACAGCATATGGCATCTGTTTGAGCCCTTTGATCCTCTTGGTGAGGTACTTTTGGGGTCTTTCCAGTTGCTCCAGGTGTCTGGTAAGGTACATCCCAAAAGGGGCATTGTACTCAATTATGGGCCTGATGAAGGATGAGTAAAGAGGCATGATGACCTCCCCTGATCTAGATGTGAATCCCTTCATGATTAGGTGGGCTATATAAAATGTTTTTCTAACCACTTTGGCCACGTGGTTGTCAAATGAGAGATTGCTATCAACTTGGGTCCCCAGGTCCCTAATTACTTCTTCTGTATTTAATGGATTACCACCTACGTGGTAATTTGTGGGCACTTTGTTTTTGCCAAAGGGGATGACTATACACTTTTTGGCGTTTAGCTTGAGGCCATGGCTCTGGCGCCAGTTGTCTGTTTCTATGAGGTCCTTTTGGAGGATGCTTGTGTTGGCTGGAGAGTCATTATGGTGCCCAGTTTGCAGTCATCTGTGAACTTGGTCAGCCACAGTCCTTCCGTGTTGGCCTGTACCTCCGAGAAATATATACCGAACAAGAGAGGTCCCAGGACTGAGCCTTGTGGGATGCCACTTGTAACTGGTTTGGAGTCTGACATGGCTCCAGCAATTCTAACCATGTGGGTTCTGTCCTTGAGCCAGTTTGCAACCCATCTAGTGACATAGGGGTTTATATTTAAGCTGGTGAGCTTATCTATAATGCCCGAGAGGGGTATTGTATCGAAGGCTTTTGCGAGGACCAGGTAGGCTGTGTGGACCGCCTTCCCCTTGTCAATGGCCTTGGTGACTGTTTCAAAGAAATGACCAGGTTTAAGAGGCAGGATCTGCCCTTAACAAAGCCGAACTGGGTAGGATCCAGTGTCTGTAGGTCCCCACTATCTTTATTTATGAGATCCATGATGATCCTTTCCATAGCTTTGCAGACTAAGCTAGTCTGGCTTATGGGGCAATAGTTTCCAGGATCCGTTGAGGCACCACCTTTGTGGAGAGGGACCACTGTTGCAGTACGCCACTCTTTGGGTACATATCCTGTAGTAAGGCTGAGATTGAACAGTAGGTTTATGTTTGGGTTTAGCTCTTCTTGGAGTTCATGTAGGATGCAGCCCGGGACACCTTCTGGTCCCATTGATGTTGTGGTTTTGCTTTGGAGAGGGCGGCTCTTACCTGAGCATCTGAGATGTCAGGGGGGCAGCACTCTGCTGGGATAGATATTTGCCCTTTTGGTGGGGAGGGGGGGAGAAGTTTGCTCTGAACCTGTCAGCTAGGATCTTGGCAATGTCTGTGGGTTCTGTGTATTTTTTGTCATTTTGGACTAATTCTGAGCATATCTGGGAATTCCCACCCAGGTTCCTAACACAACTAAAAAAAGCCTTGTGATTATCCTTAGTGTCCTGTGCAATTTTTCTCTCTAAGCTGGCCTTAGACTGTTTTATGAGTGCCCGTAGTTTTTTGCTAACACTGATCAGAGATGCCTTCCCTTTTTGGGATTTTGCTCTGTCATGTAGTAGCTTCCTCCTTCTATTGTATAGTTTGTTTATGGCTGGGGCCCACCAGATAGGACGTCTGCCTTTGGAGGATTGGGTCTTGGTTTTATTTGGGATTGCATGATCCATGCATTCCTGAAGGTGTTCATAGAATGCATTTATAAAGGATTCTGCGGTCTGGGCTGTATTTTCCACAGGCCCAGGGGCTTTGAAGGATTCCACCTTGGTTTTGAGGAGTGTGAAATTTGCTTTAGAGAAGTTTTTCACTGTGGTTTTCTGGGCAGGGGTTGGGGTCGGGATGTGAATATCCAGTGAGATTAGTTTATGGTCTGATCTTACCAGTGAGGGATACACTTCTGGTATGGAGCATAGAGTCCCCATGTTGGTGATGATCAGGTCATAGGTTCATAGGTTATAGGTTAGTACTAGGCTAACTGCCCTTATGGGCCATTTTAAGCCTAACCAATTACCCCATGTCAGAATCAAACCCAGCACCTTGTGTTTCTAAGGTAAGCACCTTAACCATTATGCCAATCTCTTCCCCTCTTGTGGGAGTGGTAACAAGTTGTTCCATAGCATTTGAGTTTATAAATTCTAGGAACCTTTGGGCTAGGGTTTTGGAGCTAGAGTAATGCTCCCAGTCTATGTTTGGGTAGTTGAAGTCGCCCAACATAATGGTGTTTGGAGAGACCTTAATATTTTCCAGTGTTCTCAGGAAGGCCGAGTGGGGTTCCTGGGTTTGGGAGGGTGGTCTGTAGCAGGCTATAAACTGGAAGGCAGTTTTACCCACTGTTAGTTGCACATGGATAGTCTCTGATGCTTCGTGCTGTGCCACCAACCTGGAGGTGTGGGTATCTTTGACGAATATTGATACTCCCCCTCCTTTTGTGGTTTGGTCCAAGTTTTGGGGCCAAAAAGCATGGTATGAGGTATAACCTGGTAGTGCTGGGGTGCTCTCCAGAGCCTTGAATCAGGTTTCTGTTACTGCACAGATAACAATGTTCTCCATGCTAAGGAGAGTTTCGAGTGCGTGCATCTTGAGGTTTAGACTTCTGGCGTTGAGTAGCATTACTCTTAGTTTCTTATCCCTTGTGATACATATGGAGGTGGGTTTGTCTTTTGAGCCTTGCCTAAAAAAAGCACTATGGGGGTAGCAAGAGCCTTTGCCAATATCCAAAAGCCCAGGGGTGACAGGTGCAAGCCATCCCTAGTGAAGCATCGTGGCTTTTCGAGCATGTCATCCCAGGCTGACAGGCATTGGATCCCCTTTGAATGACACCAATACTTAAGCCAATTGTTGAACTTGATCATCTTGTCTTCATATTGTGGCATCCTTCTTGGTGAGGGTAAGATGCTACTCAAGGTCAGGGTCATACAGCCTGGGCTACATGCTCAGAGAGCTCCTCTATGTCTCTTTTCATGTAGTCCAGGGAGGTATGTCTCAGGTCAATCACACCAGCATGGACAATGACTGAGTCATATTTGTACTTGCCTTGGAGTGACCTGAGTGCTTGTGTTATGTGGCGGATCCTAGCGCCCTAAAGGCAGCTCACTGTGACCTTCTCCTTGTTCAGCCTGGTGAGCGTGACGTCAGTGTGCCTGATGATAGAGTCACCTATTACAAGTGTATCAGGTGTGTTGTTTAGCCTTAAGGGCTGTGACTGTTCGGCACACTGGCTTTGTGAGCTATGTGTTGCACGTGTTTTGTTTTGGGGTAGTGGTTGCTTGGGTATCTGCTTTGGAGGTCTCTGCTGCTTAGGCAGATTTTTATTTAGAGCCTCCGAGTATGTTTTTGTGTGTTTATGTGTTTGGTTTGCTGTCGTGGTAGGTCTATGTGAGACTGGAATTGTAGTGAGTGTGGTTTCCTTCTCCTCCTGACACACACACTCACACAAAGCACAGAAACATACATTTGACAATCTATAATCCATTGGGTAGCATAATCTAAGACAACTACAGTATCCTGTCTTACTCACCTCTTCGAATGGATGTACTGTCACTGAGATCCTAACATGCATTTCAATATGATCAACATGTGGAGACACTAAAGTTTGGAATTTACCTAGCCAGGGCTCTCACTTTAGGGCCAAACAGAATCTTCTAATCTGTGGACAAGATGTATACATCTGAAGCAAAGGGTTAGGATATTATTCTTGTTTGTCTTTTCGGCTTTTCCTGGTTAGGGGTCGCCACAGCGGAACTCTGGTCCACTAATGATTGGCAATAGATTTTTTTATGGTGCCGAGTTGCCAGCCCGATGCCCAACCTTCAATGAAGGCATGCCCATTCACACATGTTTTTCGGAGGCCACTCGACCGTGGGGAGGACATGCAGACTCCACACAGAAGGCACTCCAGCTGTGAATTGAACAGGAGAACCTCTTGCTGTGAGGCAACAACATAGCTTAATTGCTTTATTGCC
>NC_056745.1:1023152866-1023205366 GCF_019279795.1 Protopterus annectens | reverse complement strand
TTTATTTAATTAATCCACATCACGTTCTGCTTAGCACTTTGTAGTATGTCAGTTATATTACAGTAATGAATAATTCACTGAAAATACATTTATTTTTTAGCTTATAAGTTTGATCCTTTTTTATGTTTGAAAATGGCAAAGCTTGATAACTTGAATTCTCAGACTCTTCAGTTTTAAATGGCTCCCTGGATAACTGCCCGAAAGAAGATGCTGAAATTTAAGCAGCAGCTGCAACCATGCAAAATTATTTGAAAAACGTAATATTCCATAAAATGTATTTTACTCCCGCCTCCCGTTACCTGCTTCCTTTTCTAAAGGTCTGCATGAGAACAGTGTTTGTTCTTTTTTGACTTTGCTTGTTCCTGCTTACTTCATCCTTCATGAAGTCATCAATTAAAACATGCTTTACCAGCATTATCTAGTCACAAGAAAATAACTTATAGACAGACAAAGCTTTCTGCCAAAAGCAAAGGAAGTCTGTATCAACAAAGACAACGTCAAGCAGCAGGAATAAGTATAATGCATGGAGCAGATGAAACTGTGAGTTTAACTATTTAGTTATTTAACCAAGTAACCAAGCCGAACAGCGAAAAATGACACTGCAAGAAGAAAAAACACTGCTCCAAAGCCACAAAACGGTATTTTAATAAACAAATGTAAGCACTTTCATTCCCAGTGCTACAGAAACATCATCAGACAAACAGATACACTACCTCACATCCTTTAAATACTATAAAAACATCACTTCCTTAAGGGATTAACCTCACCTTCTTGAGGGGGTGGGCCCAAGTGTAAGGCATGTTATACAACATCTTATGCAACATCTCACTTTCTAAAAAAGGTAGCCCCAAAATGCAAGATAGAAAGTTACAAAACATTTTGTTACCTTCATAAAATCCAAGTGCATTTTGAATACTAAAAGCTAAAAATATATATGCAAACACAATGCCAATAATAAATAGGTTTGAACGATATGTACTCATTAAGCCCTGGGGGGGGGGGTAGTGGCATTTAAGAGAACTTGCCAATACTTAACATAATGAGTACATATAGATCAAACCTATTTTAAAGTTGAAAGCAGGTACTGTTTGATTTTTATTATGAAATGACATGCGCTTTTTTAGTATACAAAGCAACTAATGCAATTTTATTATTGGCATTAACTTCTATGTTTGGAAACGACAGCGCTTACATTTGTTTATTAAAATACTGTTTTGTGGCTTTGGAGCAACATTTTTTTTCTATTTAGTTATTTAGATATTAGATTACTTAAGAGACTAATGTTCCCTTTTCAGGTGCCACACAAGAGACCAAGAAAGTCTTGTTTTTTGCTGAGACTCACATAATATGTCATTTGGGACCATAAGGTTCAAACAAATATCTGTAGTTTTGGAGCAGTGCATCGCAAGTTCTTAACATCATAAGCTAAGTATATCCTGCATTCT
Organism: Protopterus annectens; assembly: GCF_019279795.1. Classification (NCBI taxonomy): domain Eukaryota; kingdom Metazoa; phylum Chordata; order Ceratodontiformes; family Protopteridae; genus Protopterus; species Protopterus annectens. The sequence goes on along the minus strand of NC_056745.1, from coordinate 1,023,203,921 downwards.
AGATGAAGAAATCATCTAAAAATACAGCCACCTTAATACATTGCAAGTACTTATTCTAAAATCCCAATTATCCAGCCTAAGTTTAAGGGTGATATTCATAGTAATTACACATATGCATAATGGGAATCTATGTTGTCTGTGAGTGAGAACAGCCAAGGAGCAATTCATAGTGGCTATTTCCTCTCATGTGCATTAGCCTCAAATAAACTTATGCAAATGAACAAGTAATCAGATTCTAATGAGAAATGAGATCTTTTGCCAATAAACCCTCTGCATATGTGTTATAAAAGACAAAATTGTCCCTTTTATATTTACTTTGCATTTGGTGAAGATGCTTGCTGTTGCTGCCCACCTAGCTATTTCTTGGTCTAAGCTGCTTGTTTTGGCTGAAACAAAACCACATGCACCCAGCAGCACTCGCTGGCCAAGAAGACAAAGATATAGGCAAAGAATGACTCATTATAACTTTGATAATCAGGAAATTCTTAATATATTTAGAGTGGACAGGGACATTTTAAGTGCTTTAGTGAGTCGGTATGGCCAGCAGATGGGAACTCTGGGGGAATGTGTTGCCTTCCTATAGCTTTGAATACAAGATATGTATATCCTTCACTATACTTGTCATAGGGACCTTCCAGATACAGAATGGGGACACACTGGGATTTTCCACACTTCTGCCTTCAGGATACTTCAACAGATCATTGCTATACTCTTGTCATGTGTGGATCAGTACATCTGTTTCCCAGTGTCAACTCAGAACTGGGCCCGAACCATGCATGCCTTTAATAGGATCACACATTACTACTCCATCAACTGCCAGTTAATGTGTGATGCATGGTGGTGCATCACCAACACGTGAGTCTAGCATCCTGGCCTTGCCCATGATTCTCATATCTGGCCTGCAAGCACACTCTTCTGCCTCTTCCCATGGCCACCTTGTTGGTAAGTGGAAATTTCAGTTTTAATTATTCAATTATTTATTTTTGTATAATATATTACTTATTATTAAGTCACTCTTCCTTTGTTGTGTCCCCTCCCCTTTTCTTTTATTTTTCTTTCATTTTCCAGGTGATAAAGGCTGGCAACTAGAGCCATGAGGAACCTGTCAGGCTGCAGAGGAGAGTTATAACACTGCACAGGCTCAGACATGGAATGTCATTGAGATAGTGCTTGGTCTGCTGAATGCCCATTTACATTGTGTGAATAAGTCTGGGGACCTCTTCAGTATAGCCTTGCTAATGCATGCAGAATATTTACTGAGTGTTGCATTCTGCACAATATGATCATGTGCTGATCTGGAGGTGAACCGTCACATAATGTCACCGCAGCTCCCAGTACAGGTCCTACCATAACTGATGATAGTCTTAGTGGCCAGCCAGCAGCATTAAAAAGGGACCCCCATGCTGCATAAGTAAAGAGGCAGCATTTAGCCCACAACTATGGACCGTGACATTTAAGTTAGTGCTTCTTTCATTTTAAAAAACACGTAGAACATAACTGATGCATGCATTACTGTTTGTGGGCTATCCTGTGTCATGCATGATCCACTGTCACTGCCATTCACATAGTTCCTCTTATCTATAAATCATTTTTTATTTAATACAGTAGAGAGATTTACTGTTTATAAGCGTTACTTCTGCCTGTTCACTGAGGTCTGTGTAGTCAGTAGAACTGGCTTCATGTAAGGAAAAAATACAGTTTGTGTTTGATAAATGTGTTTGGTTTAGAGAAGCTAGTTAAGTATGTATGTATTACATCTGCTGTAATTTTCATTAATTTAAAATTGGTACTGCAGTACTTGACTGAATTGGTAGAAGAAATTGTATCCATTTAAAGATGTACTGGTGCTATATTCCAAATTGCATTTTTCATGAGTTGATACCTTGCATAGGAAAGAAAAGTGTATAACATTTCTTTTTATGATATGTTTCGCCACTTTTAGTTCTGCCAAAATAAGAAATCATTTTAATAGTGTCTATGAGGTAATACACATCAGATTATGTCATAGACACCAAACCTTGTGTCTCAGAATTCATGTCGATCATGATTTCTACAGTGCTGAGGGTCTCAGAATTCATATCGATCATCCCTTGTGCAGTGCTGAGGGTCTTAGAATTCATATCGATCATCACTTGTGTAGCACTGAGGGTGAAGTGGCAACGATGTTAGTGTTGATAACAGAATGGCTGTTAGTCATGTAATCATTTTTTTTCATTGTATGTTAAGCTATTAATAATGTATATTATTTCATTTTGCCTGTCATCCACCCATTTTTATAGATTAATTTTTTTTTTATTTTTTTTTAGTTAACTTTTGTGCAGCTATCAGCATTAGCATTACTCACCTGACACTCATTATGCTTAATGGCCTAAACACTGCATTCTAAAGCTCACCCCCTCTACCTTCTTTTATTGTACATATTACCATTGTTCATCTCAAATATATTTTTGGTATATTCCTCATAAAATTAGTGGTTTTCTAACAAATCACTGAGGCTTGAAGTTACTAAATAATGACATACATTTGAGTTTCAGACTTCACATCCTTCAGAAAATGTATTTTAACACAGATTTTTTTCATAGTTCGTAGTTTAGTTCTAGGCAAACTATCCTTATGGGCACCCTTTTAAGCCTAGTCAATTATCCTATGTGTGAATCAAGCCATGCACCTTGTGTCTGTAAGGTAAACACCTTAACCATTATGCCAACCTTATTTTTAAAGCTTTTTAGGTTTATAAAGGTAATATTTCAAATTTGTTCCTATTTTGGGTCTTTGCCCCCCCCCCCCCATTATTTTACATTTTGCCCAGATTTCTTGAGCTTAGAGGTTGAGAGGTATGACATGTTTATTTATTTAACATTTCCTTTGACCTTAACCAACGGCATTAGTCTACTGAAAAACATGCTGGTCAACTGAGACATATTTTCATTATAGCAGGTGAACGTATCATCATGGAACTCATAAACAAAGACATTGATAACCTCCATACTCTGGACCCCACACAGTTTGGGTTTGTGAAAGGCAGATCATGCCTCCTGAACCTGATCGACTTCTTTGAGGCAGTCACCAAAGCTGTAGACGAGGGTAAGGTGGTTCACACAGCCTATCTTGACCTCGCCAAGGCTTTCGATGCCATCCCCCATTCTGGAATTATAGCTAAACTCAATAAACTAGGTATAAATCCCTACATCACAAGATGGGTTGCCAATTGGCTCACTGACAGAACCCACACTGTAAACGTTGCAGACTCCAAATCTGACTTCAAACCAGTGACAAGTGGAGTACCACAGGGTTCAGTCCTGGGACCTCTCCTGTTTGTTATCTACTTCTCTGAAGTATAGGCTAACACAAAAGACCTTTGGCTAACAAAGTTCACAGATGACTGCAAACCAGAAGCCATAGTTGAGTCCCCAAATGATGTGGACATCCTACAGAAGGGCCTCACTGAGACAGATGCCTGGTGTCAGTGCCATGGCCTCAAGCTCAATGCCAAAAAGTGCAGTGTCATCCCCTTTGGTAAAAACTCTGTACCCATGAACTACCACATAGGTGGCAGTCTACTTAACACCATAATTGTGATAACAGACCTGGGGACCCAGGTGGACAGTAGTCTCTCCTTTGATAATCACATCATCACAGTAGTCAGGAAATCCTTCTACGTGGCACACCTCATCACAAAAGGGTTCTCATCTAGGAAAAGAGAGGTCATTGTTCCCCTCTACTCGATACTCATTAGACCCCATTATTGAACACAATGCCCCTTTTAAAATGTACCTCACAAGACATCTGCAGCAGCTGGAAAGACCACAGAAGTACCTCACAAAGAGGATTACTGGCCTCAAACAGATGCCCTACACTGACAGTCTCAAAAAACTCCAGCTTTACTCCATAGCATATCGCCTACTCCGAGTTGATCTCTGCCTAACATATAAAGCTATGTCAAACCCAGAGCTGTAGGACATGCATTAGCTAAAGAAATCCCAATCCCTCTGAGCTACACGCTTTAGGGACATAAACCTTGTCACCACAATAAACAGGACATGCTGGAGGGATATATTCCTGTCCCAGAGACTTCCCATATTCTGGAACAAGCTACCCATCTATGTCAAGCAAAGTTCGTCATTAACACTCTTCAAGAAAAATCTTGATAAGTGGATGGGAAATAGGAAATACACCCCGGGAATCACTTCAGTGGCTCTGCTCGACAGGGGCACAGGAAAATAACTTTCTTGGGTGGTGTAAGCCAGGGAACCTTGTTGGCTAGGCTTACCTAGGCCCTTGGGCCGATAGCCTAGTACCTACCTATGAACCTATGAAATGTATCACACACAATGTCCCCTAAGCATAAGTGATAGGTGATAGGGCCCCCCTGAATATGAGGAATGCTCCCATGTGTGCTTGATTCTAACTTGCTGTGATGATGTGACCTGCTGGATGCAGGTGATCCCACAGACTATGATCTCATAATGCTACTTGACCTAGACTTCGAATGAGAGGTTTTGCTACATACAGATGAACACTGACTAGGTCTGCATGAATTCCATTGCATTAGGTGTCTCTACTATTTCTAGTACTCCCCTTAGATGCACTTTCAGTGTGACATGATATGCCTCACACGTGTCCATGGAGTACCCCATCCTAGTCCCCATCCATAACTGACTCCTACTTGAGTCTGGTAGGTCCTAACTAGTGTATGTATGGAGGTAGAGATGGCTACTGTATGTGCCACCATTTCAGTCAAGTACTACAAAACCAGTTTTGAATTACTGTGCATGAGTGTGACCACTGCATTATTACTACTCTCTATCATTGCTATGTAGTGCTGAAAATTCTCACGTATGCCTTGCAGTACTCTGACCATCTCTACCTGACTCTCTGTGGCAGTGGATGAGCCTGAACAATGTCATGACACATTTGCTGCTGGGCAGGCAGCGCTTTTCATGTTTCTGGAGGTAGCCGTGATATGTGCCTGCACCTGAACAACTTTGCACAGGTGTTACACTGGACACTGCTACATCTGAGATGATGCCCTTCTCCAGAAAGTGTTCCTGTGGTTGAGGAGACACTGGTGTTGAGGTACATGGGCCTGCAGTGTAATGTCCCCATGTTGACTTTGTGATCCAATGTCACTTCCTGCAGAGTTATGTAATTGATCTTGCCATTAAACTTGATGATTGTGTGCTGCTGTCCTAAGGGTTTCTCACCAATACAATAATGTTCCAAGACATACAATGAATGAGAAAAAAATTAACAATTTAGCAAGTTAACATTTTACAAAGTGTTTCTTAAGAGAGCAATATCAATATTTCACAGCATTTCATAAAAAAGCAATCATATTACAATTTATGGAATTATATACAGTATAAAAATAGAAAAGGAATCAGACTAGTAGTTAGAGATACTAGTGGTGGGTATAATAATTCTTACAACCAGACCTACTTGAGCTGAATACTTTATATATAGGCTTTACAAGATTGGCCAATATATGCAAGCTAGAGCTAAGAGGTTTGCAAAGGGAGATGAATGTGGAGAAAAAGTGGAAGAGGGTGATGGGGACTCTTTAGGGCTGGAGTTTTTTCAGGCTGGTTTAATATTTGGTGGGCCATTTTGAGCTGGTTGAATTTTAGTAATGCAGCAAATTCAAGCCATGAACGTTTTCTGAGAGAGTGGCAGTGGTGGGATCTATAGTTAGTACCTATTGCAAAATTTGCTATTTTCTTATAACAAGTTTCTAGTTTTATTAAATCTGACTTTCTGTGGTTGGTAAGGATAGGGGATACGTAAAGTAAGGCTGAGGTAAGGTGGGTTCTAGCAATAGTAGCTCTGGTGTCTGTTGTGAGGTCGTGTTTACTTCTGAAGGGGCACCCTAGCTTTTTGTGAATTAGTTTTGTGGACTGGACAATATGAGTGTCAAATACCATATTCTGGTTAATAGTGACCTCTAGCAACTTAGTACTAGAAACTAGGGGTATGGCGGTATTATTGACTGAGATAATTCTAAATGCAGGAGGGGTGTTAGGGGCTCTAGTAGGGTGAAATATCATTAGTTTAGTTTTTTGGTGTTCAATATTAGTTGAGCATTGGTTAACCAAGCTTCTATAGCTGCAAATGACTGTTGTGTTATGTGTTCTAGTTGCTGGAGGGTAGAAGCAGCACATATAAGAGTTGAATTGTCCACATACTGTATGAGTGTGGTGTCACTAGTAGCTGTATGGAGTTTGTTTGTGAAGATCGTGAAAAGGAGTGGACCAAGGATAGAACCTTGTGGGACTCCCACAGTAATGGGCAGTAGACAGGAGAGCTTTTGTTGCCATAATACTACTTGTTGATGGCCACCTAGATAGTCATGAAACCAGGCTATTGCTGTCTGGTTGAGGTTTAGTTCAGCTAGGAGATTTAAGAGTTTGGTATGGGATACAGTGTCAAATGCCTTTGACAGATTGAGGAAAGTTGAAGAGACTAGATTGCCTTCACTATGGAGTTGGTTAACGGTATTGGTAAAACTCATGAGTGCTGTGGTAGTGCTATGATTAGGATGGAATTCGTGTTGTGTGAGTGTTAGCAGATTGTTAGTTAATAGGTATTCTAGCAGTTATGTATGAATGCACTTTTCCAAGATTTTAGAAAGGGGAGACAGAATGTCTATGGGACAGTAGTTAGATAGATCTGTTGTTTCCGCCTTTGTAGAGTAGGATTATGTAGACAGTTTTCCACAGTATAGGTGTTTTTTTTTTCAGTGATAGAGTGGTATATTAGGATGGTGATGGGGACTGAGATGGCATCAGCTGTTAGTTTCAGGTATTCTGTTGGTAGCTTATCTGCAGCTAATGTAGTTGGTTTGAGTCTTTTGAGATATTTTTTTACAGTAGTGGTAGGGACTGGTTGAAACTGAAACCTATTGAAGTTGTGAATTGGAGTGGATACAGGGGGTGCAGAAGAGATGCTATTATTTAAAAGTTTTAAAATGGATTCAGTAAAGCAATTATTAAACTGGGTTGGAATATCATCTTTGGTATTGGATAAGCTTGGGTGTGGAGTGGTAGTTTGCCCTGGATGAAGTATTTTATTTATTGTGGACCAAAACTTTTGGGGATTTGTTTGATGCTTTATTTGGATGTTATTATAGTAGTCTTTTTTGTCTTGTCTGATTTGTTTTTTTGGCTGAGTTTCTAAGCTCTAGGTATTTTTGACAGTTTACAGTGGTTTTTTGTTTAGACCACTTCTCCCAGGCTTTATCTCTTTCTTTTAGTAGAGATCTGATGGATTTAGTTAGCCAGGGAGTATAGTTGGGTTTTATCTGTAATGTTCTGGGGGGGCTAGTTTATTTAAGATGTTGATAAAAGTGGTGTTGAAGTATTGTACAGCTTTGTCTAAAGGGAGGTAGCTAACTGGGTTCCATTTTGAATTTCTAAGTAAGATGGTAAATTCTTGAGCATTAAAGTTTTTTAGTATTACAGAATTGATGGTATTTTGGGATTTTGGAAGGGTTTGTTTTTTGCCTGAGAAGAAAATTAAGGAGGTGATCACTGAGGCAGTCAGGTAGACAGCCTGAGATTAGTGCAGTATTTGAATGGCTAGTTAAGATCCAGTCTAGTACTGACTCTTTGTTTGTTTGTTTTTTTGTCAATTCTAGTAGGGGTTTTGATTAGTTGTGAGAAGCCACGGAGGTTAATATGGCTTGTAGGGGTAGCATCTCTTTGGCCCTCTTCAAAAGGAACCTTGATTATTGGATGGGAGAAAGGAAATTCACCCCAGGGATCATGTCAGTTGCCCTGCTAGACAGGGTTCCAGGGAAGTAAATAGTGTGGGAAGAAATAGCCAGGGAATTGTTATGGCTAGGCTTGTATAAGCCCTAGGGCCGATAGCCTAGTACCAACCTATGAACCTATGTTATCATCATCAACAGCCATTCTACTACTGACATCTTCCAGCTGTGCTGCTAAAGTGGAAATGCTACTTTCTGCCGCTGACCCGTTGAAGAATTAATTGGAGCACATTACTGAATACTGCATAATGATGTGTGGAAGATGGCTGTACATCATTTAGTCGATCGCAATTCATGTAATTTACATTTGTGTGAAAGTACCGTTTCGCACAATGAAAAACTGAATGCCACAATGTTGAACCTTACAACAGTGAATGCAATACAGCATTCACTGTTGTAAGGTCCGACATTGTGATTCAGATCACACTATAGTGGGAATTGGGAAATGTACCCTTTCCCTCACTATAGTGCGATCCCAGAGTTTGTATATTTAAGTAGCAGGGGGTGTGGGGGGTGCATTGGGGCTAGCCCCCCTCCAAACATATTTTTTAATGTACAAGTCACAGTAATACTGTTCCCAGAAGTGTGGTGAATGTTTGAATTATGTCGAATTCGAACATTCACCACTTCAGTGTTCGACTTTATTTGTGTTCAACATTATAAATTTCACGTTTTTATTTCGAATTAGCAGCAATTCACCGTTGTTTAATTCAATGAAATAATAATAAATCATGGAAGACACTCACCATGCACACTCATTTCACTTTCATGATTAGCAGAAGTGGAGGGCTTACCTGTTGATACTAAACGCTATGTGTCATACATAATCAGTGAATATCTGCATTTGTCATCTTGATGTGAATATGTCATGGTGGATGCAGTAACCTTTCTGAACATGTCTGTGGATGCTGCTGAGATAGGTAGTTGCCAGTGTCCACACCACCTCTAATTATGCACATGCCATCTTCATAAGGGTTGTAGTCATCTCCCCATATGAACAGGAGGGGTTCCCCATCAGGCATTAACATAATTCGTGTAGGGTGCTCCTGCTAGTAGTGCTATGGGCAGTTTCATTCTGTCTTGCCTTTGTTCTGGCATGTCCTACCTTATTGTTGGCCCTTTTTCTGCACTATGTCAATCCATCATTTACATCCATTACCACCTGGTTCCACACTGTTGCTCTCTCAGCTTCTTTTGGTTTACCCTTTTCCAAAAAAAATGCTTTACATTTTTCCAGAGGGCCCCCATAAAGACAGGGTTCTCCTTGGGGCTGAAATTGTATTTTCCCTGTATTGAAGTCTGTTGTTGCATGATGCATTAACCTGGAGCAACATATATGAGTAACTTTAATGAAGGTAGAGTTAACAAAATGAAACATACTGATCACCCCTGCTGCAAAAGACTTGAAACCATGCCTGAATTTCTTGCACCTAAATCCCTTTTTAAACCATGGCTGCAGTATTATAGCAAAACAAATATTAAAATAAATGAACCAAACAAAATCATAACATTATTACCAAATGGTCTGAGCACAGTAAAGTTAAAATTTTATCATATCAGTAGAGTGAAGCACAATTTATAAGTGTTAATTGTTATTAGTATACTTTAAAAAAGTTCACTCTTTCCCAGAGCACTTGTTGCCAGACTTGACCAATCGCTGATAAATATGGGGGGGGTTACATTTATTGATGTAAATTCAGGCTGAAGCATGTTTTGTATGCAAAGTAAGTCAACTGTGCTAATCACTATCAATCACAGTAAAACAAGTGTGAGTGTGTGTGTGTGTGTGTGTGTGTGTGTGTGTGTGTGTGTGTGTGTGTGTGTGTGTGTGTGTGTGTGTGTGTGTGTGTGTGTGTGTGTACATTTTAGGTCAGATACACTTAGATAGCATTCGGGTGGCCATGGACGAGCCAAGCCTTACTGAATGAACAGCAACACATAGCATGCCCAAGTGCAAATTAACTATCCCACAACATTTACAAAGAAAAAAAATGGACTAATTCAGTTTTTAGCCAGGAGTTTAACGAAGCCTAATTTATAGTCATGCTGCAGAATATAACACACCTCAGCACTTTGTAACAGTCAATTAGTTTGATTAAAACAATAAAACACCAAATGGACATGTTATTAATAATTTACACTTACAAGACAAGATTTAGAAAGGATTACCTTGGTCAGTACTTTAGAACTCATACTTCCAGAACCTTTGAATGCATGATCTTAATGAGAAATGTGGATTTCAGGAGAAAACATTACTCTGCTTAATCAAATACACATATAAGCCCATAGCACAGTAATGCAATACTAACTATTTTTCCTTAGATGTACTAGTATCATCTGTATATATTCATTAAAATTTATATATAATAGGCTGGGTATGGTGATGTCATATCTCAGTGGGTGTGGATTCCACTCTCTGACTCACATCCCCGCAGTTACATTCCTCACTTTGTTTTTCGCACTTCTAAAGATAGCAGCACATGTGACCACTGCATTATCACTACTTTTTATCATGTGAAAGTGTGAGGTTGAGCAAGTCTGATAAGGAGACTAAGGTCATGGTCTACTTCTTGCAGGAATCAAACCTGCAGAAATTTGTAACTGCACTGACTAGCACTGAACAGAAGAATGTTGACATCTGTCAGAAGTTGAATGAACTCTTGTCATCCATGACTAGGATCACCCTCTCTGAACCCCAGTGTTGGCACAGGTATGATGACTTGCAAAGATTCGGGCCTGACTGTCTGACTAAGTGGGTTTCCCAGGCTAGTATAAGAAGGCCAGAATTCTACGCAAAATATTTTAACATTTGTCATTTTCCTCTTATTTATATATGTTAGTCTGAAAAGATATGCTATATAAATGCAACTGTATGGAAGAACAAATGTATATGTGAATGCAAATTATGTATATGCAAGTAAAAAGGTATAAACACGCATAAGCATATTTGTAAACATATATTCATATATTTACAAACATATGTGTTTGTATATACACAAACACACATACACACACACACATATATACATATATATATATATATATATATATATATATATATATATATATATATATATATATATATATATATATATATATATATATATATATATATATATATATATATATATATATATATACATACATATATATATATATATATATATATATATATACGGGATTGTTACATTCTGTTGACAGAGCACAATGTCAACAGCAAGAACATCAACATGCGCAAATAAAGCCACATGCAATCAACAAAAAATAAAATAATATTGTTTATTTTTTTTCAGGGGGCAAGCCTTCCGCTGTGCCCCCATACCCCCTGCTAATTATATGTACTAACTCTGAAATCCCGCAGTCCTCGGGAAAATGAAATATTTCCTTATCTGGGAATTGTCAGTCTAGCACAACTGTTGAATTTCTGTACATTTTGACCTTTTGCAGTCAACTTTCTTGCTGTTTGCATTAAGGCATGTCAGCCTATCGCAGTAAAACCATATATATATGTTTGTGTGTGTGTGTGTGTGTGTGTGTGTGTGTGTGTGTGTGTGTGTGTGTGTGTGTGTGTCTATGTATAGACACACAGATATACATATCAGTATATATAAAAAATAGGCATGTACACACACACACACATATATATATATATATATATATATATTATATATATATATATTATATATATATATGTGTCTTTATGCATTTGCACGTATATAATTAAAATACACTGTAAATGCATTGTAACATAATGTAATTATTAGTTAAAAAATTATTTTCCAGAAAGCTTTTAAAAATACACTGATGTGCATTGGCCTCAAGTTAATAATGCAATAATTTTGATAGACACACATTATTTCCAAAATAACTGCTGCACGTGCAAGATGGCTGACCTGAGTTAATCACCACATCTTGGGGAATGAAGGCAAAGTAACAACTGAATGATCAACACAGAAGTTCGTGCATGCTGCATAGTTCAACTTTTGATTTCATAATTTAGAAGGTGTCTTCCTTAAAACCATTTTACTTGATATTCAGGAAAAAACAGGTAAACAATACAAACCATATTGTTAAGCAGGTCATTACATTAAAAACGTTAAAACACCGCTAAGATTGTAAGAAGTAAGCATCCCCTCAAACAGACAAGCTGAAGCCAGAAAAAATGTTATAAAAAGGAGGAAGTCATGACATCCCTCTGCTTATACTTGCAGTAAAAAAAAGCTAGGAATGAGACTTTTAATATTAAGGGAAATATGTTGCAGAATATGCATTAATATTTCCTACTTTTGAGGAATTTGTATATAGTGTATAAAGGCATTCTGTGCTGATTAATATGCTTAGATAAACATGTTAGGTAAACTGCTATGCCCCCATTTTGTTCTTCTTTCTCCATCTGATGTGGTAAAATATTATTTATTTTATTTATTTATTTATTTTACATTTGTTAACCGGGCTAGTCTAGCTGGATATATTTCCATTTTCAGTAGAGGCCCGGGGAGAAAAGCTCCACATATAGAGATCAGAGATATTACTCTTGCTGTATATAACTGTTGTCAAGTGCAGAGAAGACTAAAGAGGCTTACCAAGGTTGCTACTCAGTATGAAAACATTAAAGTAAATATGCGTGATTAAGCTAAGCATTCATTTGATATAATCTGAAGTATTCCTTTTTTAAGTAAGCATTCAGAAGAAAATAGCAATGAATTATAATACAGAAATAACGTGCTACCATTTAACAATTCAGTCACAACCCATTTCAGTAGAAGAACTGTTTTAATGTAAAATATGTTAACATTTCCTATCATAAATCTGTTTTGAGTGCCTAGAAGAAACATTTGCCAGAACATTTTCCCCGATGTAAAAATGTAGCAACATGGACCCACTTATTAGATGTCAAGTATCCACTATTAATAAAGTATATACTGAACTACCAACAAATTATGAGTGAATTCACTATCTCCATTTTGTGTGTCTCTCTACCCTCATTTTCTCTTTTTCTTATTTTAATTACCCATTATTTTGCATTTCTTTTTTCCCCTTTCTCTCCTATTTATATTAATTTCTTCACAGGTCCAGATATCACAGGAGCAAGCCAACTATGGTACTCACAAGTCAGGGAACATACATCCTCTACCCACCCTGGGTCATCTTCACAGGATCAGGTTGGTGGCTCTGGACCTGCAGGCACCCTGACATGACACAGCCTGGTAAGTCACAAAAACCATGAGATTTGGAACTTGGTAGAGGATGCGGTGGAGCAGGCAGTGGACAGGCAACTTCTATAGATCTTCTACAGTGGGGTGCAATACTCACTGCCTGGACAGTACTGCCCACTGAGCCACCGCAGGTCTCCATCCCCTCAACATCAGCGTCTTCCACTATACAACATATGGCCGGGGAAACAATTGAGGTGCTGCGCACTGGGGTATACCTGACAACAACCTGTCATCACTTCTCTCCTATACCCTCTAACCTACTTCCTTCCCAAACTACCCTCTTAGATGGAAAAAAAATGAAAAATGAGGGGTCTATTACCAACAAAAATATAGAACCTCTCCCACCTCCTTAAGATACAACCAACCATAGGTATATAGAACCTCTCCTCTCCCACCTCCTTAAGCAAAATCCTCTTTATGTGTTCCATCTGTGTGCCCCTCTTTGCTATCTCTCCCATTTCTCCATCCTTCTTATCTTTCCCTTAACCGTCTTTCAACAAAATAATCAGGGTGCCCACATAAGAACACCCCTATATAAAATGCATAAGACCCCTTTATATTTTTTAAAACTCATTAGAAATAGCTGCACCATGTGCCATTTGCCTTAACTATCTGCCAGTACTTCTACCCAGCTAGCTTGCTTACAGCCACAATCATCCATAATATCTGAAAACATACACATTTATCCAAGCCATTACATTTTAACATATTACTTCTTATGTACTTAAAGCATTACTTCACCAACTTTAAGCATTTTATGAAACTGAGGATTTCCTCACAGCAGCTTTAGCATTGCCAGAGTCATCGCAAATGACCTGCACTCAGTGTATTTGCATAAAGGCATCACTGCGCTCTCAGCAAATAACCATTACAAAAGTGCAAACCTCAGGATTATGAATGCCACCCTAAAACAAGTTAACATATCATAGAATGAATTCAGTCAGAGAGTTAACTCTATGGTCTGGGTAAGCACAGAGGAACAAATCAGTTTATTTTTATGCTTGTGAATATATCCTGCTTAAAGTTTGTATTTTCAGGTATAGGATGTCTGCTGCAGTCACTTGAGTGTATCTATAGTGGTCATAGTTGCTTTATTAGGGCCTTAAAATCCACAAACATATTGCATGTAATAAAAGTTTTATAGCAAGCAGCACATATGTAAAGCTTCTAGTTTTTCAGTAGATTCTTTTCTGCAACAGGAAGATATTTGCCTTTGAAAATGCAAAGATTCAATAAAGACACTATTTTTAGTGGTATAGGAAAGGAAATGGACTGTATTTTCTCTTATGATCCTTTTACTGTGTTCAGAAAGTAATCTGTTTTCCCCAGAAGACACAAATGCTAAAAGCATAAATAGCACTCAAGATGCATCACTATTCACCAGCACAGAATATTTTATATGTCAGATTACTGCTAATCATAATTCCAAAATCCTCAGTTATGGTTACACACTTAAGCTTCAGATCATTAAGTAAAGGTCAAGTGTACATGTTACCAAATTCACAAAAGCTCATTTATCTAGATTTAGTGTTAATTCCAAGGATGAACTCCGATTGGACATTCCATTTAATAAGAAGTTTGGTGTTACGATATTATCAGAAGCCATATACAGAATCCTGATTTTGAATTTGACTACATATTTCAATAACTAAATGTCTGGCACAAATTGAAATGATGAAAATAAAGAAAATTAAACAGAATGGGGCTCGGCCCTGAGCAGTGGGGTACACTGCATGCATACAACAAAACGTGGGTGATGTCCCTGCATAAGAATTTCTTATTTTCTATTAGAAGAGAACAGTTCTGACCCAGTTCACAACATAGGAAATGATGACATGAGATAGAAAACTATTTAGTATTTCAACATACACAGTGGTATCAGAAGCCTTTGGCAAGTCTGGGTATGCAACCAGTATTTACATATTCTTACCTTCCATACTTTGGGTAGGTTGTTAAAGCAAGGTGCCATTCTGACTAAGCTGGTGCCAGTTTAATTAAATGTTAAAGGTACCATAGAACTTACCAGAAGAGCAGAAGTGAGTTTAAGACAAATAATACTGACAAAAGCATCAGTAAAAAAAAAAAAAAAATTAGGAACAAACTATCCAACAAAAAAGTGCTTATAACTAAGCATTTTCACAATGCATGCAAGATTTCCAGACTAAGCTATAGCATGTAATAGTTCAAAGAAAACAGAAAAAAATAGTACCACAGACGCAAAGGAAGCCTATCTAACCCACCTGACCTTTACTTAATGGTCTTTCAATGCAGCCTTTTCAGGAATCACTCAAACAACCTGTCATTTTCTTTCTTATTTCCTTTATATTAAGTTACTCGTAAAACTCTTGAATTGTTTATTTCTTCTGAAAGATGTGTACGTGCTTAAAAAAGTTATAAGACTTTTAAAAAAATTACATTTCACCTTTCACCAAAATAACTTCTTGAGGAAGCAAGAAGTGGGTGTCAGGCTGAAGACAAAGAACAAGGATCTGCAAATTAGAATTCAGTCACGAAAGGGACATAGAGCCCTAGTAAGGAAAACAGGAGAGACTCAGGACTTAGAACTAGAAAGTCAAGGGAGGAGGGATCAAGTCAGTCAGTAAGAGGACATGGTGGATGCATTCATGTGGTAACCATTTGAAATGTCGGGACCCACTACAGTAAATCCTGAAATACAGAGACCGAATGGCTGAAAGATGGGACTTACATATACTAAGTCCAAAATGCCATTTCTCAGAATATTGCATTTTCTCTGAGGTATGGAAATCTCAAAGCTGGTATATATAAGTATGGGTGGGGTGTAATGGATGCTTGCCCCCCCCCACCGCAAAAAGATGTTTAAAAGAAAAAAACAATTTTCAAGATTCACTCTTCTCAGGGCTTTTGTTCTTTTTTTTTTTTTTTTTGGTTTGGTTTGTCGAGACTCAACATTTTGAGTGCCAACATTTAAATGGGAATCATTCATGTTACGGTCCACACATCACCAGTGACCTGTGAGTGGATGCAGTTAAAGTCCAAAGACCTGCGAGTGGATGCAGTTATTTATTTATTATTTATTTCCTAACAATTTATTACTGGGAAAGTCTGACTTGGTAGGTACCCATTTTCAGCGGAGGCCTAGTGAGAAAACTTCCAGAGTATTACAAAAATATTTTAAAAACAGTAGTTTTGCAATCTTCAAAAATAAAATCTTCAAAAATAATACAAAACATCTGAAGTTTAAATAATTATACCAAATTGAAAATAATTTGACAACATTGGTTAAAATAGATGCAACTTACATGACAAAGATATAATATTTAGAGAAAGTTTTGCCAGTTTAGAGAAATTATGGGTAAGTTAATATAGTACAAAAAGTAATTGCAATATGAAGTAAGAGATAAAAAGGTTTGTGGCATATTTAGACAGAGTGTCAGGGGACGGAAAGTGACTGAAGTTAGGAAGTGAGTGAAGAAAGGAAAGGAATGAGATGTAAGGTATGAATATGCACTTGTTCATAGTTAGGGATATAGTATCTCCAGGGTAGAGCAAATATAGTGCCAGATTTTGGCTAAGAAGTCTTTAATGGTGTAAAAGACTGGAGGGAGGGTGATTTAAGGGAGAGTTAAGGTCCTATGACCTGCAAGTACATGCAGTTAATGCCCAGTGACCTGCAAGTGATTCAGTTAACATCCAATGACCAGCAAATGGATGCAGTTAATGTCCAACAATGTGCGAGTAGATGCAGTTAATGTCCAGTGACCTGCAAGTGATGCAGTTAACGTCCAATGACCTGCATGTTGCAGTTAATGTCCGATTACCTGCAAGTGGATGCAGTTAATGCCCAATGATCTGTGAGTAGATGCAGTTAATGTCCAGTGACCTGTGAGTGGATTCAGTTAATGTAAGACCAAAGGGGTGGCAGAGCTATACAAGTGCAGTGAGCTGGATGTAGCATTCTTAGAAGTGTTAGCTGTGTCAGAAGCCAAAACAGGGAACTACATATAATGACTGGCTCCAGTGGTATACAGAAGAAGATAGTGTGGAATTGTCAGAAAGATGACAAGAAGCAAGGCAAGAAACCATCTCTGTGCAAAGGACAAGCTCTATCTTATCTCAAAAAGAAATAATAGTGCTCAAAACTGGTTTGGAAAGATATGCCATAGTAATATGCCTTAGTGATCAGACCTTTAATCTAAGATGGAAGACAGAAGGGATGTTACAAAAGCACAACAGGGATGTTGGTATTAAAGCAGTAGCAGACAGATTAAATGAGCACACAAAACAGAGCCACAAATAAGCATAATGCAGTGAGGCTGGGAGGTGGAACAAGATTGGGAAGGAAGATGGGTGTTCACTGATGTTTCCAGAATAAGGGTCATTTACAAGGAGATAAAGATAAGAAGGTGTCAAGGCACAGCACTACTCTGTCCAGATAAGCAGAGGATATCTTTAATTGTGATCACCATTACACTCAACAGCAAACCAGTTTCCCGTCCACAAAAGCTTCAATACTGACATTATCATTAACTACCCCAATATTTAAAGCAGCAAGGGTGGAAAATTAATTTCATATTCAACAACAATTCAAATTAAATACTTACTAAATTAAATGCAACCTTCCAAAGCATAACAATTAAATATACATTCAAATATATTCAAATATTAGGTAAGAATAAATATAATTTGTTTAGAAATAAAAATAAAATGCACTCATAATAGTCCAATAGTGACATCTAGTGGACAAAAATAGAAATAGTTAAATAAATCTCACATTCAAACCCTGTCCACAGATGACATCTAAATTTCACATATACCTCTCAAACTCTTGGAGCAAGAAACTAATTGGGAGCTAGGGTAGTTCGGATAATCAAACTGTTCTGATAATCAAACGTACATTGAACCTGATAAAAAACTTTTAAAATCTTGTTTTTTCTGGGCACAGGGAATATACTTTTCAACCATTCGGTGATTCCAGTGGACAATAAATAATATTTTTCACACATGTGTGGGCTACATGCTCAAACAACACATACAAGCGAATATATATAACATTTACATATTCGGGCTTTATGATTTGTCCCACTCAAAAACTTTGGAAGGTTGCATTCGGATAATTGACGTTTCAGATAATCAATATTTGGATAATGGACTCTCTACTGTATCTGTGCGGTGTAGGTATGTATGTAAATAAATATAAATATATATATATATATATATATATATATATATATATATATATATTAATGTTTCATGAAAAATCAAATAAAAATCTGCATGTAACAGTTTAGGAAACCACAGCTGTATTTTACTTCAAAAGTAATACCACTGGCAGAACTAAAGTGTGCATATCAGTCCTTATAGGACTTCTTCAGCCTTCCTTTTTTTCTTTTGTGAGTAATTAAAATAGTTATATTAATAAAACATCATGATAATACTGAAACAACTAAAGAAAGGTGTGCTTAATTGTAATGCCTCACCAATAAAAAGGAACCCAAGATTGTTATTTGACCAATTATTCCAGTCTAAAAGAGTGAGGTACCTGAATTAGAACATTTCCAGTGATTTGTTGGAAGTTCCATAAGTTTTTATGCTTTACTTTTCATCACAGCATCATTGAAAAGGTTAACTTCATAGATCTGATTGTCTATAAAGTAGGTGCAAACTGTATACAGAGCTAAACAGAAAGCCTGCATGAGATTCCGGTTACCTAGATTCCATAAGCATGCACCCTGTCCAAACCAAAAGTGTTATTAAAACAAAGGGGTTCAGAAGTGCAGATCTTACCATATAACTCAAAAACTTTATAGCCAACATGTGCAAATTAAAGGAAATAATACAAAAAAAGGCTACAGCGAAATGTTTTACAGAATAAATCTTTGACCCCATAATAAAATGTAAACAAGACAATCCAGATATTTCTGGGTTTGAACTGCTCTCTGTAGGCAAGTCTTTAGTAAATGACATCACCAACAAGGTATTCAACAAAGCTATGGTATTACAATGTACCACTGTCAATAAATCCATAATGGAAATTATCAAGTGAAACTGGAAGCTAATAACTAGAAACAACATGCTTAATCTTGCACCAGAGTCATTCTCTAAAAAAAAATGTACAAGCCTTCAATCCATGCTAGAAGTCAGTTAGAATCATTAGATTGGTGAAGAGATGAGTCTCCACTTTGTTTCATATGCAAATTTTACACTCTACACCTACATCAGTGGCCTGGACTATTTTATTTGCTCTAACTATAAAAACATATATAAGACCCTTGTTTTTCCTTTTTTTTTAATTTATTTGTGAGTCAAAAAGAATGTGCATGTTGTAAAGTGCAGCTCCTGCACTGCATGTTTGACGGAAAAAGAATTGGAAAACTTTCAGAAGGCATTTGACAATATATTTGTACAACTGGAATAATTGTGGGCACAATATATTTCTCAGGAACACTGCAACTACAGATCATTAAGCCAAATTATTATTTCATATTATACAACATGTCAAGCCTTCTCTTTGGGGTAGTGAATGCAATTCTTTGTTAAAATCTAGAGAACTGAAGTTGCAATTGAGGTGCATAATCTAGCAGGACTTGGCAAAACTTCGTCAATTAAGAGCTTACTTAAACTGAGAAAAGGTAAAATAAGAGATACTGTGAGTCCAACCTACATGAAATGAAACCTATTAACATGCACTGAAGCAGAACAGAGAGTAAAGAACTTGTAAATTGTTTACTCAGAGGTAGCATTAACTAACTGATGTGTCAAAACTGGACAAGGATATTGAACACGATCTTAACATGCTACTGTCTGAATTATAATAAAACTCTTCCCCCAAGTGGGGAATAAGTCTGCTGAAATCTGAAGAAGCATCCATGAAGGATGAAAGAATTTTTTAGATTAATTATTTTACAGCATGATTATTTTGACCTTTGTTTTTCTCTTATTTGAATCATGGAGTTTTTGATAACACAGGACTTTTACTGGATTTTTACTTTCTTTCTAACAAATTGATTTAGTTGTATTCACAAGCATTTTCACCAGTAAGATAACCTCTAATAATTCCTTAAATATTTTTCATTTGTTTTTATCTTCAGTTTGTTTAAGCTCCAGGCTTGGATGGCATAAATCTGAGTATCATCTTCTGGACAGCTACAAAGATAAAACTATGGCATTTAGTTTAAGTCCCTGCATAGTTATTACATTTATTCTAGTTTAATGGCTTTATTTAAGAAGGAGGGGAGCAGGGGGTTTCTCCTTCTTTCAGAATACAGTTTGTAATGTTTTAACAATTTTAAACAGCATGATAATAGGAAGGTGATTGAGCATATTAGAAATAGGTATCTGTACAAATTAACAAGAGACAGTACATCTAACACTTGAACTAACATTTTGTCAGACCACATTATACATCACCATTTCCTTAAATCAGTAAACTGGTTGTAAAGGGAACAAAGTTTCCTTTTCCAACCAGTTACCCCACCCCCCAAAGAAAAGAAAAGAAAAAATACTATTTTGTTGGCATAATTTGTGTTGTTAGGGAAAGGGTAAGTAGTAGCCTAATGTGAAAGGTTGGAGTTAGGGACAGAGGTAGGGTTAGAATTAACACTGATGAGTAATGATGGTCTGGGTCTTCACCCCCCACACCCCCTTAGTCATGTTATACTCTATTGTGACTCTGATGAGGGCCATGTACAGTGGTATGGTGATCTGTCTAGATGTAAATGCCATGCTCTTGCCTATAAGTTCAGCAATATAGAAAGATTTTCTTACTACCTTGAATATATGTTGAGTGAAGGCTAGGTTATTATCTACATGAGTTCTCAGATCCCTGACTGGTGAATCAAATTTGAGAGATGTTTTATTGATGACATATTTACCCAGGATTGCCAACTTCCCAAAAGGTACTATAATGCATTTCTTCTTTTTGAATTTTAAGCCATTGCTTTGGCACCAAGTGTTTGTCTGTTTTAAACCTTCCTGAAGGGTGTTCTTTCTTTTGGGGGAATTCAACAAATGCTTCCAGTTTGCAATCATCTGTGAACTTGGTTAGTCAGAGGCCTTTGACACTGGTTTTGACATCTGACAAGTAGATCCCAAAGAGAAGTGGCTGCTCTAAGCCTGTTGGTATGCAAGATACTTGCCATATATTGATGTTTTATAGGGTACAAATTTATGGACTATTCTACAGGGAAATTTTGCTTTCTAGGTGTTTGCTATTGTGCAGGGCACTGCTAACACATGCAAACAAACAAAATTTTTAGCAGCACAGAAAAAACAGAAACCCAACTAATGAGTCTTCTAGCCAATAAGAAAACTATACTACAAGTCCTTTTGTGTATTTCTCCAAGAAAACACCTCCTGCCACAAGATGAATAAACCGAGTCCTCTTAATGTAAAAAGACAGTAGAAAAGACTCACAAGCACAATGTTACCACAAACCAATAAAACACCTAGCTGGAAATCCCTTGCTAAAAGCAATGTCAAGGCAGTCTTATAACAGTAATGGTGAGATGAAGAGCATTTTTTTACAAATAAAAAAACAGTGAAATGCACACACAAAAGCAGGAAACAGTAGTGATCACTCAACTTCAGCAAGTGTGAGGTAGCAATCAAAGGAACTTAACTTTGCCTGGATGGTACTGGATACAGAAAAAACACTTCTGGAATGCAGGCTAGAACTCAAAGCTTTGCTGAGCTTTAGGTAAAAGAGCAGGAGAAAATATATACTAAAATAAATTTACTTAAGAGCAATACTGGTTTGCTGGGTAGGCACTCAGTAACATGGATCTATGGAAAGCATTGGTCAGAAAGAGCACATAAATAGCTTATACAACAGAAAATAACAATAAAAGAGGAGAAGGAGGGACTTTGGAAATCAAATTACCATAAGGGGTGGAGGCCAGGGACATAGCCTTACAAAATCACAGCAAAAGGGTGGAATGGTTGGGAAAAACAATCAAGGAACAAGCAGGGTAGCTAGAAAGGCAATCAAATAAAGCCAGTGTTGGAGCTCTTTCAGAAACTTTAGCTTAATGTGTTACTGCGAAATTGGTAGACACAGGATGCAATTTTAAGCAGATAGATTATAAGCATAATATAAAAGCAATGAAGCATAAACCGGAACAGAGAAAATGTTCTCATTATTGAACTTCTACTACAGTTTCAGGCACCAGACTATACAGAAATTCACCAGCACACTGTTTATGGAAAAATGCAGTAATAAATGACTAAGGCTCAAATATGGCAGTAGTACACATTCCTACCAAAACTATTAATTAAACTACAAAAATATGGCCCAGCAGGGTTTAATATACAAATGGCTAGCTTTTACAAGTAATTCTATTTGTGGAAATAGAAGTGTGGAATAATGCAGAAACACAGTTTTCCCACAACTATTGTTGTTGTTTGTCTTTCGGCTTTTCCCGGTTAGGGGTCGCCACAGCAGAACTCCGGTCCACTAATAATTGGCAGTTGGTTTTTATGGTGTCAAGCTGCCAGCCCAATGCCCACCCTTCAATGAAGGCACGCCCATTCAACGCATGTCTTTCGAACCCACAACTTTAAATCTACAAATTAAAGTACAAGACTAATATCCCAGAACAAAATAAAACATGCAAATAGATACATTTTTGGGTTAAAATGTGGAAAAAAGCAGAAAAGTACAACGAATCACTACACAAGTCACTATATGTGCAACTTAAATATTTAAGCAGAAGCAAAATAATTATCTTTTCTTTTTGATGAAAAGCTAGTAACTCACAGTTCAACACCACTCCAATTCTTGCATAAAAAACCCAGGTGGGGATAGTTCTGTGCTGGATATAGCAGGATAACAAGAGAGGCATCCAAGCCAATAAAGCCAATATTGGAGTTCTTTCAGAAACATTAGCTTAATGTGTTAGTGGGGGATGAGGCAGATACAGAATGCAACTTTAATCAGGTAAATTATAAGCAGAATATAAAAGCACTGAAGCAGTTCACAGTTTGTTCAATGATGAGACAGTTACACATACACACATACACACACACACACACACAAACACACACACACACACACACACACACACACACACACACACACACACACACACACACACACACACACATCCATATATATGCATGTACACAAGTTATAACTCTGATTATCTAAATAATGGTGGAAAGAAACCAGGCATTCATGAATGGAGCTTAAGTGGTAACCTAGTATGAGTTTAATGCGCAGGATGTGGAGAAACAAAAGTGTTTGTTTTGATATGGATGTACCTGCTCATTCACCATAAATTCATTGTGTTGATATGTACATACCTGATCATTCACTATAAATTCTTTGTTTTGATATGTACATCCTTGCTCAGTCATTATAAATGCCTTGAGATTAAAAAAAAGAAAACTCTAGCATTTTCTTTTCAAGTCTTATCATGTCTAACAGAATAAAGGACTATGCTTAATGTGGATTTTGTAATATATTCTAAGAGAACTGCTTTGCAAGGTATAAAGGTTATGTGTTACAATAATGTTTAAACTAGTAAAAACAAAGTAAAGCTGTAGCAAACAATTTACAGAATTGGTTGTTATTACCATGCTGAGAATATGTTGCAGTTCACTTACTAGTTACTTACCACTTAATTAGATTATGTCCTGAAATTCCCTTTACCAATGGAACCTGAGAATACATCAATATAACTCACTGAAAATATCATAGGTTTGACACATTTTCCCCACTTTTAATGCTGAAGTTGGCAATGTCATGCAGACCTGCAGTACAAAAAAGGCAAAATCCCTTATACACATTCTCAACTAACTGAACGTTAATTACCCAGTTAGCATTGATCATAGACCCATTCCCCACTAGTCAAGGATCTCAGACTTTTTATTTTACTTGTCTCTCTATTAGGGACCATGACAAGGAACATTAACTGGATAAATTCAGTTGCTAAACTGCTAGGGACTGGAGTTTCATTTTTATTTTGGGAGACAAGACAACATTGCAGATAATACACACATTTGGTTCACTGAGTTTTGGATAACAGGGTTCTACAGGGTTATAGTCAGATATACAGAGCACATTTTTATTTTTATTTTACATTTGTTAACCGGGATAGTCCAACTGGATGAGGTCCATTTACAGTGGAGGCCCGGGGAGAAAAGCTCCACAATTAGATACAATAATAACAAAAAATAGACAATAATAGCACAGAGACATACATAATAACAATAGTGAGTTAAAACTGTCCTAATAAAACATGAAACAGATACAAGTCTATAAGTCTAGAGCTTATTACTTTGTAGTATCTCTATAGTAGGTAGACTAGGAAGGAGGTAAAGTGGAATAAGAAATGAAGTGATCATTATGTTATACATGGACATGTCCAGGTTTTCCTGAGATGTTATTAGAGTGACTTTTTGAAATGTGTGATAGTAGAGGCAGAAGTTACAGAAGAGGGGAGGTTATTCCAGGTTTTAGCTATGGTATGAGAGAATAGAGCCTTCCCTGCAGTATTATTAGCACTAGTGATACAGAGGAGAGATTTATTGGTAGAACAGAGTAGACGACTAGTAGAGTAGAGGGAAAGTAGTTGTTTTAGTGCCAGAGTTTTGTCAGGTTACCTCAGGATGTTATAGGCGATGACTAACTGATGATAGGTGAGTAGTTGAGGAAGTTCTAGTCATTGAATATCCCTAAGTGCCTCACAGTGATGGGTTCTGAAGGTGGAGTTGTTAGCAAACCTGGCAATTTTATTATAACATGACTCAAGTTTGTCAAGATAATTTTTTCTAATCTGGGTCAGGATTGGTGCTGCATACATGAGGGTGGATAGTAGGTGAGTTTGGGTTAATGTGTTTCGTGCCTTGCTTGTGAGAAATTTCTTGTGTCTATAAAGAGTTCTCATTTTTTTGTGGACCTTTTGGATGGTTTGGGCAATATGGACATCAAAGAAAAGATTTTTGTCTATTTCTACCCCGAAGAGTATAGTATGGGCAGTAGGAGAGATGCTAGTGCCATTTTTAGAGGTGATAGAGAAAGTTAGGAAAGTAGATTTAGATTTATTAGGGGTGAACAGGAGTAATTTAGTTTTGTTGGGGTTTAGAATAAGTTGGATGTCAGTGATCCAACCTTCAACAAAGCTAAAGGATTCTTGGGTCAGCTGCTGTAGAGTGATAAGAGATGGGGCTGAGCAGATAAGTGTTGAGTCATTTGCATACTGTATAAGTGTGACCTGCTGGGTGGAAGTATGTAGGTTGCTTGTGAAGATAGAAAAAAGAAGTGGGCCCAAGATTGAGCCTTCTGGTACACCTATGGTAGTTGGAAGTAGAGAAGATAACTCACCTTACCATTGGATAGATTGCTGTCTGTCCGAAAGATAGTTTTTGAACCAGGAGATAGCAGAGGGGGCAAAGGATAGGGAGGTTAGAGCATCTAATAGTTTTGGGTGTGAGACCACGTCGAAAGCTTGGGAGAGATCTAAAAAATAGCAGATACATAATTATTATTATTTCTGTGATGGTTAACCTGATTAGTAAAAGAGAGAAGAGCAGTAGTTGTGCTGTGGTGTGGGCGGAAGCCATGTTGAGCGGTAGAGAGAAGATTATGTGTGTTCAGGAATTGCATAACTTGAGAGTGAATACATTTCTCAAGAAGCTTAGATAAGGGAGGCAGAGTAGCTATTGGACGGTAGTTTGAGAAGTTATAGGAATTGCCACCTTTATGGAGAGGTATACTATATGAAACTTTCCACAGTTGAGGGACATAGACTACCTGAATAGATCAATTGATAAGGATTGAAACCGGGTAAGGCAAGGATTCAGCTGCTATTTTTAGGAAGTTAGCAGGTATATTGTCAGCTGCAAGAGTGGTAGGTTTCAACTTTAGGAGCCATTTTTTTTTTTTTAATTTTAGAGATAGGAACAGGTGAGAGAGTAAAGGAGGGCATGTTATCTGGACTTTTGGTAAAGTTAGATGAAGAGTTATTTTTGGATAGTTGGGCGTACAGTGTCTGGATGGAGTTTGTAAACTGATAATTAAGTTGGGAAGCTATGTCTTAATTATTATTATTGGGGGAGGTGGGGCAGAAGTGGTTGTTTTGCAAGGTTTTAATATGGAGTTGATAGCTTGCCAAAATTTTGGGGTTTCTTTTGAATGTTTGTTTTAGAGACCTAGGAAGTAGTTTTGTTTATCACGTCTGGATTGTTTTTTGGCCAGATTCCTAAGTTATTGGTAGTTTTGTTTGGCTTGGTTAGAGCTGTTCTTTTTCCATTGCTTCCAGACCTTGACTCTAGATTTTAGTAAGGCTCTTGTGTCCCTACTTAGCCATGGTGCATAGTTTGCCTTAGCTCTAATTTTCCTGATCAGAGTGACTGAATTAAGGACATTGGTAAATGTATTGTTAAAGTAGTCCATTGTCTGGTCTAATCCTAGGGTTTGTAGTGGTTCCCAGTTGCACTGTTTTAATATAGTGTTTAGATCCTGTGGGGTTAGTTTGTGGTCATCTCTTATTTGTCTATAGATTATAAGCTTGGGTATGCTGGTACGTTTCCTTAGGAGGAATGTAGGGTGGTGATCACTAAGCCCATCTGGTAGGCATCCTGTCTGGAAGTTTTGTTTGGGGCAGTTCACTAATGTCCAATCAATAATGGATTGTTTTGGGGATTTATTATCTATTCTTGTGGGTTCTTGAATAAGCTGAGCAAATCCAAACAGGTTGATATGGCTGGTGGGATTGTTAGAGTTACAGTCAGTATTCAGGTCACCTAGTAGGATAGTTTCTTGTGGAAGATTATCTCGAACCCACTGGAGGATTGCTTCAATTATGGGGGAGTTTATTTCCTAGGGGGATATAACTACAGAGAATGTTGATTTTTTTTGTGTGGTTTATAGCTAGAACTGAGCCTAAGGTTTTGGCATTTTGAAATTTGGGTAGAGGGGTTTGTAGAGATTGGAGGTTGAGTGTATTTTTAAAAATAATTGCAGCTCCACTTCCCTTCCTATCTGTTCTGTCTATCCTTAGGACATTGTATCCTGGAGGGAGGATTTCTTCATTTTGGGCGCTAGGTTTTAGCCAGGTCATCTTTTATAGTTAGTATATCGGGGGAGTAGTGGGTTATGAATTCATGTAAGTTAGGGAGTTTGTTAGAGATGCTTCTGGTGTTAATATTAATGATCAGTAGGTCAGATTTTAGTTTGTTTGAAAGTATGTTATTACATGGTCCTGGGTTTAGGTGTATGTCTCCTGAGATGAAAAGCATTTTGCTTATAGTCAGTGTGTTTAATTGTATGTGCTATATCTGTGAAGGATCTGCATGGAGTTTTTCTAATGTAAGGTCCTGGGGGGCAGGTCTTGTTTTATGTGTAGTACAGAGCTATCATTAAATAATGTGGAACAGATGGGAAAATGTATGTGGGCTTTTATATGTGTGGTGGTATGTGTTGTATGATAGGAAGTGTTATCTAGTGGTATGTTGGTATAAATGGATGTAATGTGGGCTAAGGTAGTGAGAGTTAGCAAGAGAATTGATAGTAAGAGTTGCATTTTAGGGTGGAAGTGACTTTTAGGTAAAGGCAATGTTCTAGTCTAGGTATAGGGGTAGATGTGGGGGTGTGGCTACTTTCTGCTGCTACTACCTATTTGGGTGTCGTAGTTATTTTGAGGTAGTTGATTGGTGCAGGGAGTAGTCAGGTGATACAGGGTTAGAATAAATGTAGGTATAGTGGGGTGGGTGGGAATTGGAGGCAGGGTAGGGGAGTGGAGTGAGCCGAGCAGAGCAAGGTTAATGGACAGGGGCCACCAGCCCGACCGCGATACTCCAGAGACAATCTGTATGTGCTGTTCAGGGAGGAACAGGCATACAGGTTGAAAGGGTAAGAGTAAAAAATAAAAGTTTCCTTGCAATAACCTTTTTTCCGTATTATTTTACAACTCTGACTGCAGGAATTCTTAGGGAGGCCTATTATTTTATTGCCAGTGTTACGGGTTCCCAAGAGGAAATACAACAGTAGTAAATTCCTTATCAAGGAAGGATAATTGAAATAGATAATAACCTTGATTCCCTTTTAGAAACTGTATTTATTCAAAGTTTTTAAGACTGTTAGTGGTTTCAGGATATTCTAAGCAGCAGTCTCCTAATGTTGCGAGCCTTTCCTAGGGGGTGGGCTGAGTTTGGGTGAAAGAAAATAGTGTAGAGTTCCTAGGAAAGAGAAGGAAAATATAGATGTAGATTAGGACTATGCAACAACCTCATCAACTGTTCATAACTTAAACAAACAAAGCAGTATTTAAGCAGTCTGGAAGGAAATCAATCAACCATCTAACCAGTAGCCATTTAGATAAAATATGCTTAACAATGTGTGGTACAGGTTATAAACAAGTTACTATAGTGCACGTTTCTCAAGTCACTACTAATGGTACAAATATGAAGCATGCACCCTTTTACATGTATTACAGAAACAGAGCTCAGCGTTTCAATTACTGAATGTATGCTCCACAAATCACTACAAGTATTAAAAAATTTAAATAATTTAAATTACAATTAGTCTCCTCAAATCCCTACAAGTGTTTCAAATATCATACAAGCACCTTTTTTCAGATATTACATAAACAGACCTTGCATTTAAAATAGCAAGTATAACCTTGCTTCTGTTATTTCAACATGTATAGCTAAAATACATTTATCAAAGACAGTTACTAATTCCATAACACTGTATTACAATCTACTATTTTTTCTTGAGTAGGATTTACAAAGATCATTTCAGTAAATATCTTACTTTGTTTATGTGTATACTGACTACGTAACACTACTGCCCTTCTACAGAAATCAGCAAAAACTACTTACTACTACTAGCATTACATCTGGCTTTACTTGCAATTTCTGTATAGCTCAGCTTTTTATATGTATAATGCAGTAAGCAGACAATGTTTAATAAACACTAGTACATTGCAGAAATTTCTTACAACACTTTAAAAATAAGTTATAAGATGTTCTTACTGCCACTGACGGGTTCCGCGAGCACTAGCACTTTTTAAAAGAAAAGAATAAATGGCAAGAGGCTGAGGGCTTATAGTACCTCACTTCTGTAGTCTGGGTTACTAAGGAATACAATAATTTGACTGGATTGTCTACTGCCATGTGGCCACCAGCCCGACCTTGATACTGCAGAGACAATCTGTATGTGCTGTTTAGGGAGGAACAGGCATACAGGTTGAAAGGGTAAGAGTAAAAAATAAAAGTTTCCTTGCAATTACTTTTTCTCCCTATTATTTTACAACTCTGACTGCAGGAATTCTTAGGGAGGCCTATTATTTTATTGCCAGCGCTGCAGGTTCCCGAGCGGAAATACAACAGTAGTAAAGTCCTTATCTAGGAAGGGTAATTGAAATAGATAATAACCTTGATTCCCTTTTAGAAACTGTATTTATTCAAACAAGTTTTTAAGACTGCTAGTGGTTTTAGGATATTCTAAGCAGCAGTCTCCTAACGTTGCGAGCCTTTCATAGGGGGCGGGCTGAGTTTGGTTGAAAGAAAATAGTGCAGAGTTCCTTGATTCCCTTTTAGAATAAAAAAAACAAAGAAACCGCGTTGGGTAAAACCTTGGTGCAGAAATAAATCCAAATGAAAGGTAAAAAGTAAAAAATGCACCAAGATAACACACAGCAAAATGTTTAATCACAGCAAAGTACAAAGTGGTAAGCGCTTTCACAACCGAAGTTGCTTCATCAGACACCACAGTAAAAAATGCACAGGTTTAAATAGAGATTCTAAAATGCCAATTAATTAATAAAAATCGCACAATGATAAAGTAGCAGTGAAAAACAATTAAGCCTCATGCTCAAACTAAAAAAAGCATTGCTTAAAAACATTGTACAAGAAGGAATCAAATACTATACATGAGAAAGCACTTAAAAAACTTATAAAATCATTATAAAACATGGAAAAATACTAGGCAGGAAGAAGTTAAATTGAATATTGGAAACTAAAAGCTAGTTAAATACATTGGACTAATTTTGAAAGAACTTAGCTAATCTTAATGCTTGAGATGTCTAGCCTTTAAAAAAGGGACCAAGGAAGTAGTAGCATTCAAACCAGGATACTTTTCAGCATTAAGTTTCAAAATCCACTTCTGTCCATGTCCCTCTGCGATATTCTCAATGTCACCACCTCTGGGGTTTCTATGAATATGTTGTAGAACAAAAAACTTAAAGGAATGAGAACGGCCATTGGACATAACATGATTGGCTAGAGCATTTGATGGTTTATTATTACTAATATCTCTTAGGTGGTCTAAAGTACGATCTTTAAGCATTCTATTTGTTTTTCCTACATAAAAAGCAGAACATTGTACACAAAAACAATAATAGACCACATCTGTAGATCTGCAATCAGTGTATTGATTAGTGTACAAAGAAAATTTCCTAGTAGGATGTGCATATTTATTTTTGCTATATATAAATTGACAAGCACTGCAATTCCTGTATGGAAAAGTACCATGCCGATTGGATCTAATAATAGTTCTAGATAATTCACCATAACATAGATGTTGTTTAAGGGATTTATTATTTCTAAAACTAAAAATAGGAGAATGTCCGACCTTGTCTACCAGTCCAGGTACTTCTTGTAGCAAATACCAA
This sequence comes from Protopterus annectens, assembly GCF_019279795.1. Lineage (NCBI taxonomy): Eukaryota > Metazoa > Chordata > Ceratodontiformes > Protopteridae > Protopterus > Protopterus annectens. The sequence continues at coordinate 1,023,173,343 of NC_056745.1, read as the reverse complement.
TGCTTTTTGACTACATCTAAGTATTGATTGATGTTACTGGAAAACTGAAACACCACTCTAAAATCATTACTAGTTCTGTTAGTATATCTTGTATTGTCAACGGCATCACCAGCATTAAAATAAGGTTTACATCTAGTGCTTCTCAGCTTCCAGGCATTAGAGATAGTCAGATCAGATGAACAGAAGTGGATTTTGAAACTTAATGCTGAAAAGTATCCTGGTTTGAATGCTACTACTTCCTTGGTCCCTTTTTTAAAGGCTAGACATCTCAAGCATTAAGATTAGCTAAGTTCTTTCAAAATTAGTCTATGTATTTAACTAGCTTTTAGTTTCCAAGTGTTCGATTTAACTTTTTCCTGCCTAGTATTTTTCCATGTTTTATAATGATTTTATAAGTTTTTTAAGTGCTTTCTCATGTATAGTATTTGATTCCTTCTTGTACAATGTTGTTAAGCAATGTTTTTAAGCAATGCTTTTTTTAGTTTGAGCATGAGGTTAATTGTTTTTCACTGCTACTTAATCATTGTGTAATTTTTATTGATTAATTGGCATTTTAGAATCTCTATTTAAACCTGTGCATTTTTTACTGTGGTGCCTGATGAAGCAACTTCAGTTGTGAAAGCGCTTACCACTTTGTACTTTGCTGTGATTAAACATTTTGCTGTATGTTATCTTGGTGCATTTTTTACTTTTTGCCTTTCATTTGGATTTATTTCTGCACCAAGTTTTTACCCAACACGGTTTCTTTGGTTTTCTGTTTTTGGCTTTGTTTGGTGAAGGGACACACAGCTCCATGGAAGATACTACAACTGAGCAGTCTGTGAGTGGACAACATCACCATTTCCTAAGGATCCTAGACATTCCTGTAAATCCGTTGTTGAATACTGTTATACAAGCTGGTATGGATGAAACTTTTTCTAATCAACAACATTTACCAGAATTTTTTCAGCAATATAAGAATCTAGAAAAATATGATGTATAAATACAAGAGACTGCAATGGCAGAGGTTACATCTTCAAGCTTCGTTGGAAGCCAAAATTATTCCACAAGGCTTAAGAATTCTGTATATGCCCACTTATGGTGATACATATCCAGTCCTGCTACGTAAATGGCAAGAATTAAATTTACAATTTAGTTCTCAATATATGGAACTTTTAATAGACTTTTTTTCACCTATTGAAGTTGATTTAAAAGCACAGATTATTGATCTTGAAACAAAAATCACTGACAGTTTTTCTTGTGATATTACATTCAACAAAATGAGTCAACTACAGGATAATATAGTTGCTTATGAGAAGAAACTACAGTCTATTAAGTTATCTAAACTTAATAGAGATAAAACCGACTTTGCAAGAAACAATGTATTTTCTTGGCCGAAAGAAGTTAAAACTACATTTATTCAGAGTAATGGTCTCTTTAATGCAAATACTGCATCGCAGGGAAACACGACTGGCTCCTCTGGTCCTGTTTCCGGTTCTGTGAATGATCGGGGAGTTATGGCGCCCGTATCTACAAATGCTACACAAGTGGAACCAGGTTTGCAAATTCCTGTTACTGCTACTAGCAATTCGGCAGTTCCTACTACTACAGACGATCGGGGAGTTTTGGAGCCCGTATCTACGAATGCTATGCAAGCAGAACCAGGTATGCAACCTTCTTTTACTGCTTTTTGCAGTTTGGAGACTTCCATTACCATTGACAAGTTTATTATTTATTTATTTATTTAAATTTGTTGACCAGGAGTGTCCGACTGGACGTGGGTCCATTTTCAGTGGAGGCCCGGGGAGAAAAGCTCCACAGTAAAATAAACAGACAGTAGTTACATTGGATTACATAGTGATTAACAATTTAACATAGAAATTACTTACAACATATTTACAGATGAAGAACATAGTACATCAGTAGACAACTAGAATCTTTATCTGTGAAGTACATAACAGGCATTAACAAATGTAACAATGAGAAGTTCCTGCTGTATAATAAGTACTAGGCTTATGAGCATCTGAGCTTGCTATCATCAAGGTAGTTAGTGGAGGTGAAAGAAAGGTAGTAGTTGGATGGGGTGGATATTAGAGTGGGAGTTGCAAGGGCATAGCCAGCATGTTTTTAGGTGCAATTTTAATAAAGTTTTGAAGTTGGTGCATGATGGTATGGAGGTAATTGTGGGTAGGAGTGAGTTCCATAATTTGGCCATGAGAGAATAGTGCTTCACCAGCAGAGTTATTGGCTTTAGTGATCTGCAAGTGATTTTTGTTGCTGGATCTTAGTGGTCTGGTGGTGCGATAGGGTTGGAGTAGATTCTGGAGGGATGGGACATTTAGTGGATGGTTTACTAGTTTGTGGGCGAGTGAGAGTTGATACCACTGAAGGAGGTGAGGGAGTTCAAGCCAGCCCAGTTCAGCAAGTGAGAGACAGTGGTGACTACGGTAGGATGCCCTGTGGCTTTGTTGTAGCAGGACTCTAGCTTGTTTAGATCACATTGCCTTAGGTTGGTATATACTGGAGAGGCATAAAGTAGGGTGGAGATAAGGTGGGAATTTGCTATTGAAATCTTTGCTGCTTTGGTGAGAAATTGTTTATTTCTGTATAATGCTCCTAGTTTTTTGTGGACTTTTTTATGGTCATGGATATGTGAATGTCAAATTTTAGTTTATTGTCTATTTCCACTCCTAGCAATTTGGTGTGTTCAGTTGGGTATATAGTGGTGTTGTCTTTTGCTGTGATGTTAAAGTGAGAGTTGTTTTGAGTATGTTTGGTGGGTTGGAAGATGAGTAGTTTAGTTTTGTTTGGGTTGAGTATTAATTGGGCATCGGATAACCATGTTTCAACAGAGGAAAAGGCTTCCTGTGTGACTCTTTGCAGTTTGGGTAGGGACTGGGCTGAGCAGATGATGGTAGAGTCATCTGCATATTGGATGAGTGTGCTATGTTTGGTGGCAGAGGCTAGATTATTGGTGCAAACAGAGAAAAGTAGGGGTCCAAGGATGGATCCTTGGGGAACCCCTATGGAGATAGGTAGTCGGGGAGATATGTCATTCTGCCATACAACGGATTGTTGGCGGTCAGACAGGTAACTCTGAAACCAGTTGGTGACTGATTGTGAGAAGGATAGGTTATTGAGGACAGAGATAAGTTGTTTGTGTGGGACCATGTCAAATGCTTTAGATAGGTCTAGGAAAGTAGCAGAGGAGAGATAGCCATTGTTTTTATGCTGAAGGATAGTGTTTGTAAAGGAGAGTAAGGCAGTGGTGGTGCTATGGTTTGGTCGGAAACCATGCTGAGTACTGGAAAGGAGGTTGTTAGTAAGGAGGTAGTGTGAGACCTGAGAGTGTATGCATCTTTCTAGTAATTTGGAGAGGAGAGAATAGCTATGGGGGTTAGTTCTGCAGAGGGTCCGCCTTTGTGGAGGGAAATTATATGTGAGACTTTCCACAATGTGGGAACGTAACTTTCTGACAGAGATCGGTTAATCAAGATGGATACTGGGTAGGCCAGAGCATCAGCTGCGATTTGTAGGTATTCACTTGGGAGGTTGTCTACTGCTAATTTGGTGGGTTTAGGTTTAGTTAAGAGTTTTTTTATGTTGGAGGTAGGTACAGGAGAAAAAGAGAAGGCAGTGGGGAGATTACTAGTTGAAGGTGTGGGTTGGAGGAGGGGTTGTGTTGTTTAGCTAGTGATAGTATGGTTTGGGTGAAGTGTGTGTTGAATGAGGTAGCAATATTTTCTGAGGAGTGAGGGATGTTAGGAGGAGGGGTACTGACTTTACCTGGGTGGAGGATGGAGTTTATGGAGGACCAGAATTGTTTGGGGCTGTGTTGTGAGGAGTCTAGGGCAGACTGGTAGTATTGGAATATGTCCCGTTTTATTAGCTTTTTGACTCTATTGCGTAGTTCTAGGAATTTCTGTCTAGCTGCGGGGGTTTTGGTTTTGTGCCAGTGCTCCCAGGCTTTACTTCAAACACCTTAGAAATACCACAAAAAAACTTACCCATCTTGATAAAAAGAATTATTACCTTCAATATCAAAAAAATCCAAATCATAGCCCCAAAATATTCTGGTCAGGAATCAATAAACTGCTCCATCCAGGAAATACCAAAACACCTACTCCAGCTAACTTAGCACAAACCCCACTCAACCTAATAGCCAATACATTCAACAACTTCTTCACTGAAACAGTCACTGTCTTGCAAAGAACATGACTCCCCATACTTCCCTTAAAAACACCTCCCCTCAAAATAACACCCCCACTCTAACATTCAGTACAGTCTCCATAACATATATACAAAAGTTACTGTCAAAACTCAAACCATGCACTCCTTCAGCTGACCAACTACCAGCTGAATATCTGCAGCTAGCATCAGCAGAACTAGCATACCCAGTCTCTATTTTAATTAACAGAACAATAACCGAATCTACTATCCCATCCCTCTGGAAAGTCTCCTATATCGTTCCTCTGCATAAAGGAGGAAACTCTAATGAACTTTCTAATTTCCGTCCTATAGCGTTATTATTACTACTATCTAAAATCATGGAGTGTTGTATACACCAGCAACTTTTACATCATCTTTTACATAATAGCCTACTTTCAGACACTCAACATGGCTTTAGACCTTTCCATAGCACTTCCACTGCTCTTCTCTCCTTCACAGATACTATCAACAAAAATCGCAATAACAACCTATACTCTTCTGCTTTGTTTCTTGACCTCTCTAAAGCCTTTGACATGGTCAACCATCAACTTTTACTAGACACTTTGAAATCTCTCTCACTTGAACCTTCAGCATTGCACTGGTTTGACTCTTATCTGAAAGATAGACAACAAGCAGTCCTTTGGGACAGCCATCTCTCCTCTCAGCTCCCAATCACTATTGGTGTCCCACAAGGATCCATCTTAGGACCCCTTCTCTCCATATTTATAAACAACCTGTCTATCTCACTCCCAACACCCTCATGTATTCAATATGCAGACGATTCAACTCTCATCTGTTCTGCTGTATCTCCAGCTGAACTTCATTCTTCCACCCAAAAAGTCTTTACAACAGCAGAAAGATGGTTCCAAGATATCTGTCTCCTCCTTAATCCCAAAAAAACTAAATTATTACTATTTTCTCCAACCCTGAAATCTACCCCTCTTTCCTTTTCTATTGTGTCTGACAATGGCACTATCATTACACCTGATAGTTCCGCTAAACTACTAGGTGTTACAATAGATAATCAACTAAACTTTGATTACCACATTGAACTAACTATCAAAACTGTTAATAAAAAGATAGGTGCCCTCTATAGACTTAAGCCCTTTCTAACAGCAGCCACCAGGGTGTCTTTAGAGCAAACTCATCTTATCTCTACATTATTATATGCCTCCCCATCTTTTATAAACCTTTCAAAATCTAACCTTCAGAAACTTGCCACAGCCTACCACAGCATTGCCAGGTTTGCCACAGGTTCCCCATTTCTCACACATCATTGTGTTAATCTCAAAAAACTTGACTGTCTTGAACTTCAAAATCTCATTCTCCTACATCAATTAGTTATTACCTATAAAATTCTCCATTACCCTTCTAATACACCCATACTAAATAACCTTGTTGTCCCTTACAGGAATCTTACTTCCCTTCACTCAGCTAACAAATTACTAGTGGCCACCCTCAAAACACGCAATAAAGCTGGGGTCTCCTTGTTTACAAATACCATGGGCTCACACTGGAATAAACTTCTCATAGAACTGACCACTCTAGGCTCATCACAACTTTTCAGAAAACAACTAAGAAACTATTTTAAAACTCACTGGCTATGCCCTTGCTCAAATCCTGACTGATCTCAGCTTCCATCTCTCTTTTCAACTCTTTCCACTACTCTTCCTCATGTCCCTATCACTACCTTTACCCCCCCCTCTGTACTTCACCTACCATCCACTTGGATATTACTTTTCCCATATATTTTCTTCTCTTTATATTACTGCAACCTATCATCTCACCTTGTATCTAAATCACCCAGCTGATGAAATCTGTTTCTTAAAACTAGTGCCCTGACACAAATGTCTATCAAAATTGTTAATACTGTAAATAGTTGAATAGAGTCTTGTGTGAGTTACTTGCTTTATTTCTTCTTTAATTACTCTTCCAAAGATTTTGTAATAGAAATCCTCACGCTATGTTTAGTTTTTATATATTACTTTTGCACTGTTACTTTGCTACTTGGGAATAGTTCTTTACATGCTTATAATTTCTATCTTATTGTGCTTTTTTGTTTATTTTTATCATTATTATGTACTAGTATATAGTGGAGCTTTTCTCCTCGGGCCTCTGCTGAAAATGGACATGTATCCAGCCAGACTAGCCCGGTCAACAAATGTAAAATAAAATAAAAAATAAATAAAATTTATCCCTGTTTTTCATTTCTGACTTAGTGGTTTTCTGTAGCCATGGGGAGGGTTGTGCTTTGGTTCTGGAAAATCTTATGGGGGCATGGTAATTAAGGATGTTCAGGAAGGTAGTATTAAAAGATTCAACTGCGTCATCTAGACTGAGGTACTTTAGAGCATGCCAGTTACATTCTTTGAGGGATGAGATGAATGTGAGTGGGTTAAAGTTTATTTTTTTACGTATTTGACGATAGATGACAGGTTTAGCTTGGTACAGGTATTTTTTGAGTAAGAAAGTTGGGGAGTGATCACTGAGGCTATCTGATAAGCAGCCTGTTATATATGACTGGGGGTTCTTACTGACTAGTATCCAATCGAGGGTAGAGTGCTTGCTGGAGTTTTTATTTATCCTTGTTGGTGACTGGACTAGTTGGGTGAAGCCATGAAGGTGTACATGATGGGTTGGATTGTTGCCAGAACAGGATTGCCAGTCAATATTGAAATCACCTAAGATGATAGTTTCTTGGGGAAGATGGTGGATAGACCAGCTGAGGAGGCTTTCTAGTGGAGGGATGTTTTGGCCAGGTGGGAAGTAGCATCCAATTATGTTGATGGTTTTGTTTAATTTTGAGGTTGGTATATATTATTTCTTCATTGCCTATTTGTGGAGCTGATGATTTTAAGATCTGGATGTTTAGATGTTGTTTAAATATTATAGCTACACCACCTCCTTTTTTGTTTAGCCGGTCTACTCTTAGTATGCCGTAACCTGTAGGGAGTATTTGATCACTGGTAATGTGAGGTTTTAGCCAGGTTTCTGTCAGGACGACTATATCTGGGGAGTATAAGTTTATGGTGGCATGGAGTTCATGGACTTTGTTGGATATACTTCTAATATTTAGGCTTAGTAGAAGGAAGTCACTTGGCTTTCTATTGGCTGTAATATGGGAGAAGTTGTGATTTCTAGTCTGATTATGAGGATTGGGGTTGAAGATGGTAGGGCCAGGGTTGGGGTGGATGTCTCCACTTAGGGCTATTTTTGATATGCATGAGATTATTAGTTTTCTCAGTTTTTGAATGTGTTTGTTTATAAGGGAAATTTTTATTGTTCTCTGTGGGTAATAGGTATGGTGGGAGGGTTACTATGTTAAGTTGTAGGGATGCTTTACGTTTGAGTAATATAGTTGGTAGAATATGTGGGGGGTGCATAGGGATGGTTCTTGAGCTGGTGGGAGGGGAGCTGAGTATGGGTGAGGCATGGTTGGTGGTGTGAGTAGTAGTACAGTGGTAGTGGTTGAGTGGGGGAATGATGGAGCTTTGGTAGGATGTAAGATATGCAAGGAGAGTGCATGCAGTGAGCAAAGGAAAGGTATGCTTGTGCATGTCAGTTGAGGAGATGTGATAGTAGAGGGAATATGGAGGAGGTAGTGTTGGGTTAGCGCTGTGGTTGGCTATTGGAAAGATGGGAGGGGTTTGAGTGCAATAAAGGTGGGACCACTGGGGGCGGGAGGGAATAGGTTATTAATGATGTGCGTCCCACTTACGCATTGGCAGTAATGCCTTCAACTTCAAATGAATCTGTAGTTAATAATACTCAAGGGCAAGAACTAAACAAGGAAATGAGTGTTTTTTTAGACAAGACAAAGAAGGGGGACTACTCTTTGAGAACAGCCCTGCCATACAGAGCTCAGTCCAAGAGCTTTACACACAATGGCAAGACATTCAAGAGCAAGCACATGGATGTGATAGCTCATCAATCCAAAAAGAGACACATGTAGTCTTAGACTTAGTTATACATATTTCTTCTTTTGTGTTAAATAGTGAACAGCTTAGTGTTCTTAATAAAGGTTTATCTTTTATTCCTGCAAAGAGGGCCGACCCAGCAGAAATGTTGAAGGACTTAAGACTACTTGGCAGAAGTCTTTCCCTAAAGTGTTTGTTTCCTACAGATACTACTGCAGGTAATAAAGGACATAATATATATAGAAAACCTAGTACGTTTGTTCCAGCTTTACCAACAGGTATTCAACGATTCATAGATGTACGTGAAATTGCTTTTAGAGAATTAAACAATTCAACTGATACTAGTATGTCATTTTATAACTTGACAGTAGATGAACACAGAGCTCTGCAAGAATTAAAAAATATACATTCACTAGTTATTAAGCAGGCAGATAAAGGAGGTGGTATAGTGTTAATGGACAAGGATTTATATGTCACACAAATGGAGAAATTTTTACTTGATACGCATACATATCAATGCATTTCCAAGCCTACTGTTAACGCTATTATAGATAAAGTTTATTTTTTAATTTTTGATTTACTAATCACAAATTTAATAGATGATTCACTTTTTAAGAATTTTAATGTGTATAAACCTCTTGTTCCCAGGGTATATGGCTTACCAAAAATACACAAAAATTTGTTATCTCCACCCATGCGTCCTATTGTTTCATGCACTGGGTGGTGTACTGAACCTCTCTCTATTTATGTAGAGGGATGTTTACATGGTTTGTTGGCAAACTGCCGTACAATATTGAAGGATACACAGATGTTTTTACAAAGGCTTTATGATAGAATGGAAAGTGTTGATGTTAATGAGAATTTTGTCCTTGTTACATTAGACATTGAATCCTTATTCACTAGTATATACCTAACACCTGGGGTGTTGACAGCGTTAGGGATTTTCTTTCTGTGAATAAGTGTTTCACCAACACTAAGATACAGTTGATTTGTAGTCTCTTAGAGATTATCCTATAGAACAACATTGTTATATTCCAGGAGCAATTGTTTTTGCAGAAAGTTGGCGTGGCCATGGGCACTGCATGTGCAAATAGCTACGCCAACTTGGCTTTGGTCAGCTGGGAAGAGCAAAATGTGTTGTCAAATAATAATCCATTCTTTGGACAAATACTTTGGTACGTCCGCTTTGTGGATGATGTGTTTATGCTGTGGAGAGGCTCTGGTATTGATTTGGCACAGTTTTTGGAATATTTGCATTCAACTACTGATTTTTTAAGGTTCACTTACCATAGTTCCAACACTGACATCAGTTTCCTTGATGTGTAGGTTAGTAAATCTGTTTTAGATAGTCTTTGCAGTAATATTTATTTTAAACCCACTAGAAAAAATACTCTTTTGTACAAATCTAGTATGCACCCTAGACACATTCCTAGGAACGTGCTCAGGGGTCAGGTTTTTAGAACACTGCGACTGCATAGCAGAGATGAAGCTGCAGTAGTTGCCCTATCTAATTTAAAAACAGAATTTTTACATAGGGGATACTCACTTGCAGACATTGAACAGACTATCTCTAATGCCTGGAAGCTGAGAAGCACTAGATGTAAACCTTATTTTAATGCTGGTGATGCTGTTGACAATACAAGATATACTAACAGAACTAGTAATGATTTTAGAGTGGTGTTTCAGTTTTCCAGTAACATCAATCAATACTTAGATGTAGTCAAAAAGCATTGGTATTTGCTACAAGAAGTGCCTGGACTGGTAGACAAGGTCAGACATTCTCCTATTTTTAGTTTTAGAAATAATAAATCCCTTAAACAACATCTATGTCATGGTGAATTATCTAGAACTATTATTAGATCCAATCGGCATGGTACTTTTCCATGCAGGAATTGCAGTGCTTGTCAATTTATATATAGCAAAAATAAATATGTACATCCTACTAGGAAATTTTCTTTGTACACTAATCAATACACTGATTGCAGATCTACAGATGTGGTCTATTACTGTTTTTGTGTACAATGTCCTGCTTTTTATGTAGGAAAAACAAATAGAATGCTTAAAGATCGTATTTTAGACCACCTAAGAGATATTAGTAATAATAAACCATCAAATGCTCTAGCCAATCATGTTATGTCCAATGGCCGTTCTCATTCCTTTAAGTTCTTTGTTCTACAACACATTCATAGAAAACCCACAGGTGGTGACATTGAGAATATCACAGAGGGACATGAACAGAAGTGGATTTTGAAACTTAATGCTGAAAAGTATCCTGGTTTGAATGCTACTACTTCCTTGGTCCCTTTTTTAAAGGCTAGACATCTCAAGCATTAAGATTAGCTAAGTTCTTTCAAAATTAGTCTAATGTATTTAACTAGCTTTTAGTTTCCAAGTATTCAATTTAACTTTTTCCTGCCTAGTATTTTTCCATGTTTTATAATGATTTTATAAGTTTTTTAAGTGCTTTCTCATGTATAGTATTTGATTCCTTCTTGTACAATGTTTTTAAGAAATGCTTTTTTTAGTTTGAGCATGACGCTTAATTGTTTTTCACTGCTATTTAATCATTGTGCGATTTTTATTGATTAATTGGCATTTTAGAATCTCTATTTAAACCTGTGCATTTTTTACTGTGGTGTCTGATGAAGCAACTTCGGTTGTGAAAGCGCTTACCACTTTGTACTTTGCTGTGTTTAAACGTTTTGCTGTGTGTTTATCTTGGTGCATTTTTTACTTTTTACCTTTCATTTGGATTAAAATACCATTAGATGCCATCTCCTACCCCAGAGCTATCCTAACTGGTCCATTACCGAACAGTATATCCCAAAACTGTGGAAAGTCTCTTACATCATCCCTTTGCACAAAGGCGGCACCTCTACAGAATTCACAAACTACCGTCCAATAACTATTCTTCCCCTAAAATCCTTGAAAAATGCAACCACAATCAACTACTTGACTATCTGCTAAAGAATAACCTCCTATCTGCATCACAACACAGTTTTAGACCAAAGCATAGCACCACAACTATTCTTCTCAGTTTTTCTAACTCAATTAACCAGCTTAGAAATTCCATCCACTTTGTTTCTACCATCTTTCTTGATATGTCAACAGCCTTTGACACTGTTTCCCATCAGAAACTTCTCAATGAGTTAGCCTCCTTAAATCTCCCCAAAATGTCCCACTACTGGTTAGTGTAGTTATCTATCTGACTGCCAACAGGCAGTAAAGTGGCAAGATTAACTTTCTACCCTTTTATCTGTCTCTGTCAGTGTAACTCAAGGATCAATACTCTGACCACTACTCTTCATCATTTTCACCATCAAACTCCTCACAGCTAGCAAACATGCAACCATTGTTCAATACATGGATGACTCCTCCCTCAAATGTTCAGCTCCCTACTTACCAGAACTCCTACAAACAACCAAGAAAGCCTTCCTTGACATCAAAAAATACCTCTCTGACTCCCAACTTGTTCTTAATCCTAACAAAACAAAGTTCATACTCTTCACTGGTAAGAAAACACACAATCACCATCCACCCTTTACCATCTGCTCCTCCAACAAAACTATAATAGAACCTGTTGAACACACCAAGCTCCTTGGGTTACAATCGACAACAATCTTAGATTTGGCAAACACCTTACTATAACAACAGAAAGGTTCACATCATGCTAGGCTCACTCTATCGGGTCAAGCCTTTCCTTACCGATGCCACCAGAAATTCCATAGTCAAAACTCATCTACTTTCCACCCTTCTATACACCTCTCCAATATTCACAAATCTCAGAAAAATGGATTTAAATAAATGTGAGTCCTGTTATAACAAAATAGCAAGATTTGCCCCATACCTCCCTTATAGATCTTACCACTGCACTTCACTTCACCAGCTAAAATGGCTTGAAATACCTAATATTTTAACGTTCAACCAATTACTTTTCACTCACAATGTCTTTCACATCCATACAACTGCCCTGCTCTCAAGGACCTATTTCACCCCTACTACAGCAGTATATCCCTAAGTACTGGAATTCCATACCCCAAACAATTTTCAATACCACCAACACTTACAAGTTTAAACTACTACTAAAGGAGCACCTCGCCAACAACTGGCTCTGCTCTTGTACTAAGCCTGGGTGATCAATCCCATCTCTACCATCCACACTTAGTAACTATCCCTGTCTCTCTTATCAATCTCCCACTCCCCTTTTTTTTACCTGTTTCTCTCCTTTCCAGTACTCAACCTCGATTGTTCTTATCCAGTCTATTACTAGATTATACAGCAGTAGTACTCAGAAGCTCGCTTGTGTCTCTATTGATATCCACTCTGCTTATTTCTTCCTGTTATGCATTATTTCATGTCTTCATTTGTCTGTAAATTATATGCTATTTCATGCTATTCACTTTATACCTGAACTATTCATGTCTATAATATGTATTGCACAATTCACCTCACCTATGCTTCTAAGTGAATATAATGTATTACTGTTGTTAAAATTCCTTCATAATGGAGCTTTTCTCCACTGAAAATGGGCCATTTGGCCCAGTCGTACTTTTCTTGTAAACAAATGTAAAATACATGACCAGATTCCAAGTGAACTTACCAGATAGAATCTACAGCCCTTCTAATTCAGATCATGTAACACTGTGAGAAGTATGCCACACCTATGTGGGAGCATTATAGGCTTTTAATGCTCAGCATTTTGCTGCAGACACCACTGGAGATAAACTGCATACTGAATTCTTTGCAGTTTAAGTTAAAGGTGCATCAATTGTTGTTGTCAAGGTACAGATATATAATCTTTGTTCAGAGCTTCACTATTTTACTATTAATGCTACATTCACTTAAAGTGTTACTGGCCAGGGACAAAAAAATCTTAGGACTTGACTTTGGATTGCATTTGTAATAAGATGCCTAGGTCTCTGAACTTCTTTATTTATTTGAATATGTGACCATGTTGTTCTAAAGATTTCTATAATAAAGAAAATAAATATGTGATCTGGCTGCACCCTTAGTTGAACTACAGTTACTACTAAATACTTTTGCATTTATTCCTTTAAACAGACCCCAAGAATTGTTCATAGCAATGATTTAAAATATCTTAACCATTGTTATTCACAGACACTGTACATTAGTAGAGATGATACATTGTAAATAGCTAGCCTGTATCCCAATGGTGGTTTCATTTAGGTCTTAGGCTGTATTATAAGCTCTTGCTCTACCACAGATAATAACAGATTGGAACTGACTTGTCCTTTTGCTTTACAAATCAAATTGCATCTTTTGAGCATAATATTATATACTTGCATATGTGAAATGTTTATATTCTTTAAAGAGACTCTCTATTTGCAATTTGAATTTTGTTCTGCTTTTGTTTTCTAAAGGTTGGGCTATGGGGATATATTCGTTATCAGAGAGAGTTGAGGGGTTTGAAGGAAGCTTTTCTGTTTTGAATGTATGTGCTCCACTGGCTTTACTTGGGAAATGCCAACAGTGTAACATCCAGTCTGTCCACATACATATATGTATAGACAGGGGTTATTTGACTGTCTCCCCTGAACTGCATTTTCCTATATTGCCCTCTGGTATGCCAGAATACAGTTCAGCTCTTCCCCTGCACAACATACATACTCAGGTTACTTACCTTCCTTAAACAATGGGCACCATAACCATATTCAAAGATATTCCTTAGTGCTGTAGTAGTCCAGAGTCCAGGTTATAGTGTACAGGCCAAGTAAGTGGTCTTCTTAACTGCTAATTGAGTTCTTACTTTTTTAATACTCACAGCTTTTCAACAGCAGTAATATATCTTATGTTCTAAGTACCTGATGGCTTTTAAAACTTAAAAGAGACACTTTAGAAAAGATGTGCAAATCTAACTATTCTATCCGATAACCTGTCTGAGGGCCTTTGGCCCCATGACTTCCTGACTGTTGTGTTTTGCTTTGAGAGACAAGTGAGCTTATGTAAACTGAATCTGTAGTGAATTACTGAATAGAGGGACCTACCAGCATAGTCTACTTAAGATATAGCTTCTGATGTTCTCTTTAATGCTTATTTTCTCCTGACTAGATTTTGGGTATAATTCAACTGTTGTGTTATGAACTATAATAGTAGAACTAAGCTAACTGTATATGAAGAGTGATACTGTTTATCCCATTCCAATTGCTGGTCACTTGATCATAAAATTAACCATGTTTAGAGTTTATCTTAGCTTTGTATCCTCCTATAAACTTTTTACTTCAATGTATTGTTTGTTCAATGACTGTTGTGTGCCTAATACTTCCTTCAATCAGCTCCTCGTGTACATACTTTTATTACATTCTGTCTCCATCCTGTCCAGCATATTAGTATAGCTTGCAGCACTAGATAGCTGACTTATCCCTTTATTACCTGTCTCTGTTATCCCCTATTCACTGCTATTACTTATTTTGTTCTCTTTTTATAGCCCCTTAACCTAAACCATAGTGAGCATAAACCCACACCAGTCCTTGAGGCCTGAATTTACACCCATCACTGGCTCATGGCTTATGCAAAGGCGAATTAGCTAAAAAGAAAATACAAAAACATTGAGAAAACAATAGTTTCGGACAGGATCTGCTATTTCTTTACTGGGGTATCTGAATGCACACTAACCTGGACACTAGAGCCATAGGCCCCCCCTCCCCATCCCCTAAACAGCTAGCTTCTACAATTGGATTATTAAATTGTAATTCTGCCACTAACTCTAAGATCAATGCTCTTACTTAAACAGTACCAAATATAGATCTCATACTACTTGCATTGACCTGTGATTTCTGCATAGCTGATTGGTTCTAATAGCTTACCTGGTCTGCTTCAGGGCTCTACCCTACCCCCATTCCCACCCACCCCCTCTTCAATTACATTTACCCTTTGTAAGGCTCCACCCCTGAACACTCATTACCCAATCCCAGACTGTCTTCTATTTATCTATTACACCCTATACTTAGCATATATGTCTCTTATAGCAAACATTATTATTATATTATCTGCATACTACCATATCTTATTCCACACATAAATCCATCCTTCTTCATTTAACTAAATTATCTTTTCCTGTTATCTTTTTTTATCTTGTACAACCCAAATTGTTACAACTTAAATATACTACTCTTCTCATCTTACACATAATTACAGATCTTATATTATTAACTCATACCACATCACTCAATTACTTACAAATAAACCTACCTCCAAAATCACCCATTTAACCCACCATGAAAAACATCCACAAAGCTTTTAAAACATATCAGCCGGCCTAATCAAGCCTAACATACAATACTTTATAAAGCAAAGAATTCTATTCATCTCACTAGAACCCACTCCACAGCTATATCTTACCTCACATTTGTACAAAACAATAACTTACCATAACAAATATTTCCTCTACCTTAATAACCTAACCCAATGTGGTGAAATCCACCCTAATCCTGGACCCCCTCAGGACCACCACCCCCACAAACTCCCTCCACAAAGCATATGATGCTAGTCACCTTAAATATATGCAGCATCTATAACAAAGTAACTTAGTTTCATGCCCGGCTAACACAACACTCCCCAGATATTGTAGCAATCAATGAAACTTGGTTAAAACCACACATCAAAGATACACAATTTCTCATACCCACCTATAACATACTAAGAAATGATAGAATCAACAAAAAAGCAGGAGATGTAGCATTAATATTTCCTAACATATATACAATTCTACATCTCTCCAAATCAAGTCCCACCTTTGGTAATGCTGACATTCTCACTGCATCATTGAAAATAAACAATACTAAATAACTCTGTACTGCAGTAGTATATATACCCTAGCCCAAAACATCCCTGTACTTGAAGACATCATGGATGTCCAAAAACATCTTTAATGAAACTGTAGTCATGGGAGATGTCAATATCATGGGAGATGTCAATATCAATTGGCTAAACCTTTCCACTGACTCACCAAAAAATTGTATAAATTTCTATGGAGTTACGCAACTCATTACCTCCCCCACTAGAACACAAAATAACAATAATTTAAGTTCAGCCTTAGACTGGATCTTTGTCTGCAACCTCCTCAAATGTTCTAATTCTGGCACACTTCACAATACGTTGTCACCACCTGTCCACATATAGTTATAGAAACACCCTCCATAAGCCCAAAACCCATACATATAAAACATGTAGAAACCTAACAAACCTTAGCCCAAACCTTTTTAACAATGTATTAAAAACATTAAACTGGTCTATATTAAAAACACTACCTCTGGATTACACAGTCAACTATTTCAATAAACTGTTCTTAGTTATCTCAACAACCTAGCCCCACTTAGAACCAAATGAACTAACGCTAATCATGCACCTTGGCTAACCAAATCCACTAAACAAATGCTACAGATAAGAGATAGAGCATGGAAAGATTGGATAAAAAATAGAAATTATGCAAACCTCCAAAATTGCAGGCAACTAAGTAATACAGCAAAAAAGTCAATCAATGCTGATAAAAAAATATTTCTCACAACAATTAACCAGCCATTAAAACAATCCAAATTTTCTGGAAAATCATCACATCACTTCTTACCCCTGGGTTCAAACAAAATTGTTCTCCAAACACTGACAGGACTAACCAAAGTAGCTAATACGTTTAATACCCACTTATTCAGAGACTCTAACTCTAGTTGAAATACTAACTCTACCATTTCCTCTCCCAATCAAATGATCTGGGTGGGAATTGAAAGAGAGGTCTATGAGCAGAGGGCGGAAGAGACAGAGACAATCCCGAGATGGATCACAATCCTTGAAACAAATGTGGAACAATTCAGGAAGAACCTAGTTTTTAATATTTCTAGTAAGCATTTTACTCCTTCACAAATTTTTTTGTTACAGCATGTTCTCTCTTTCATACCAGAGCAGTGATCAGATTTCAGTGAAGTAGTAGTCAATATTAGACTGTTTGCAAGAAATTTAATGTTGAAGACTTTCTTTCATGATGATTTTGCTATGAATTCTCTCAGAAAGCCTAGTACTTTTCAACCAGCTTTAACTTCTGCTGTTGAAGCATTTAATAAGAAATGTGAGAGAGATTTATATTTAATTTTTAATAGTTCTAATGGTCCTAGGAATGATTTTCACAATTTGACTGGAACTGAGTCAGCTGCGTTGCGTGACTTGCACAATGATGATAGTTTGGTAATTAAACCAGCGGACAAGCATAGGGCAATTGTTCTTATAGATTACACATTTTATTGTATGTCTGTTCTTGAGATGTTGAATGATAAGGATACATATCAGCCTACTACAACTGATTTTATCCAAGGTTTGCAACAAAGAGTACATGCAATTGTGTGTGATTGTCATGAACACCCATTTGATTACTAATGATTTTTTAGAATATTTGTTGGTAGAAAACCCATTAATACCATCATTTCAGGGCCTTCCGAAGGTACATAAGAACTTGTGCAACCCACCCCGGTGACCTATTGTCTCAGATGGAGGGTGGCTTACTGAGCCATTTTCTATTTTTGTAGATAGGAATTTGACACCCGTTCTTGCTCGTAGTATCACTGTTTTGAAAGATACTAAACAGTTTTTGCAAGATATTTATAGTTTCTCTGATGTCTTTGAGATGGGGAATAATTATTATATGGTGACTATGGATGTTGTTTCATTATTCACCGTAATTCCCAACACACAGGGTGTCAACATGGTTAAGGAACATCTGAGTGCTCATAGTGATTATGATGAAATGACTATTGATTTGATACGTTTATTCTAAGAAATAGTCCTTGATAATAATATTTTTGTATTTGAAGATCTGTTATTTAATGAAAAAGCAGACGTAGCTATGGGCACACCATGTGAAATAGCTACATCAACATGGTCCTTGCTCAATGGGAACTTGCGTTCATAATGGGTACAAATGTTTTTTCAAAACATGTAAAATTCTACAGGAGATTTGTAGATGACGTGTTTTTTTCTATGGGATTGTACCTAACAGAGATTGGCCAGCTTCACTGAGGATTTACATATAGCCACCCCTTTTCTTAGATTTACTTATGAATGTTCTTGGGATACTATTTATTTAGTTACTATATTGAAGGTCTTGGGACATACTTTTAAGACTGATCTATACAGGAAACCCTGTAGACGCAATGATGTTCTATAACATAGTAGCATGCACCCAGGCTATATTTTTAAGAATATTCTTAGAGGTCAGATTATGCACGTTTCAACAATGAGTAGCTCGCACACTATGTTTAAGCAGAATTTGCAGACTTTAAAGAGAGGGGATACCATCCTAGTGAAGTCAATGAGATGTATCAAGATGCTCTTGCCTTTAGGGAAAGTAGAGTACAACCATATTATTCTTTAAAATACATTGATCATGATATTGATTTCACTAGTAGTACCAATAATGAATGATGCAGTGAAAGAATGGTTTCTGTCACCTTAAGCTATGCAAGTGACATTAACGCTAGTTGTAATGTCATTAGAGTAAATTGGCCAATATTACAAACTGATGAATACATTGCTAGTTTTGTAGGGGATAGACCAAGTTTCGTTGTCAAGAATAAGAAATCCCTAAAATGGCAACTTTGTTACCGTAAGCATAATACGGTTTTTGAATGTACTGATAACTCTGACTTGGGTAGGCAGCCATGTGAGGCATGTAGATTTTGTGCATGTATTGATTCCTCGAATATCTTTATACATTCCTTTACTAAAGCAGTGTATAGATTCAATACTAATACTGATTATAATTCTACTGATGTTCATAGGTAGGTACTAGGCTATTGGCCCTAGGGTCTATATAAGGTACCCTGGCTTTCACCACTCAAGAAAATTATTTTCCTGTGCTCCTGTCGAGCAGAGCCACAGAGGTGATCCCCAGGGTGAATTTCCTATTTCCCATCCAATCATCAAGATTTTTCTTGAAGAGTGCTAATGAGGAGCTTTGTTTGATATAGATAGGTAGTTTGTTCCAGAGTACTGGAAGTCTCTGGGACAGGAATATATCCCTCCAGCATGTTCTGTTTATTGTACTGACAAGGTTTAGGTCCCTAGAGCGTGTAGCTCAAAAGGATTGGAATTTTTTTAAGTACAGCATGTCCAACAGCTCTGGATTTGACATAGCTTTGTATGTTAGGCAGAGATCGCCTCTGAGTAGGCGATATGCGATGGAGTAAAGCTGGAGTTTTTTGAGACAGTCTAGGTAGGGCATCTGTTTGAGGCCGGTAATCCTCTTTGTAAGGTATTTCTGTGGCCTTTCCAGTTGTTGTAGATGTCTTGTGAGGCACATACCAAAAGGGGCATTGTACTCTATAATTGGTCTAATGAGTGACCAGTAGAGGGGAACAATGACCTTTTTTTTCCTGGATGAGAAACCTTTAGTGATGAGGTGTGCCACGTAGAAGGATTTCCTGACTAGTGTGGCGATGTGATTATCAAAGGAGAGACTACTGTCCACCTGTGTCCCAAGGTCTGTTATCACACTTTCAGTGTTAAGTAGACTACCACCTATGTGGTAGCTCATGGGTACAGAGTTTTTACCAAAGGGGATGACAATGCACTTTTTGGCATTGAGCTTGAGGCCATGACTTTGACACCAGGCATCTGTATCTGTGAGGCCCTTTTGTAAAATGTCCACATCATTAGGTGTTTTGATTATGGCTCCTAGTTTGCAGTCATCTGCAAACTTCATTAGCCAAAGACCTTCTGTGATAGCCTGTACTTCAGAAAAGTAGATACCAAACAGGAGAGGACCCAGGACTGAATTCTGTGATACTCCACTTGTCACTGGTCTGAAGTCGGATTTGGAGTCTGCTACTTTCACAGTGTGGGTTCTGTCAGCGAGCCAGTTGGCAACCCATCTTGTGACATAGGGATTTATACCTAGTTTAGTGAGTTTATCTATAATTCCAGAGTGGAGGATGGTGTCAAAAGCCTTGGCGAGTTCTAGATAGGCTGTGTGAACCATCTTACCCTCGTCTATGGCTTTGGTGACTGCTTCAAAGAAGTCTATCAGGTTTAGGAGACATGATCTGTCTTTTACAAACCTGAACTGGGTGGGGTCCAGAGTTTGGAGATTACCAATGTTTTTGTGTATAAGATTCATAATCCATAATGATACATTCCATGGCCTTGCAGACCAGGCTCGTTAGGCTAATGGGGTGGTAGTTCCTGGGGTCCATGGTGGCTCCCCCTTTGTGGAGTGGGATAACCATTGCTGTGCACCATTCAGCAGGCACAAAGTCTGAGGTGAGGCTATGATTGAACATGGTGCTTAGGTGGGGTGCCAGTTCATTCTGCTGTTCATGTAGAACGCAGCATGGGAAGTTGTCAGGTCCCATGGATGTTGTGTTCTTAGCT